>NC_071978.1:1124288-1200432 GCF_026283585.1 Hylaeus volcanicus
GTTCAGAATCGTCTCAGCTACCCCCCATTTCCGGCTCCTCCCCGACTTTTGGGACACCCTGTATACTACACATGTGAATGTATGAAAAGAAATACAACAAAACATTTTAATAATACCCCATAATCTTAAAAAAAGAAACATATTTCATACGATGAAACTCTTATTTTTTTTTTTACTCACTTTCTCTGAATTTTCGAACAAATACTTCTGTTTATATTTTTGATAGAAGACTGTATTAACATTTATGCACGTGAATGGTCATAACTTGTCATTTAAAATTCAGAGCATCCTGTACATTTTTTAATTAGAGACGTAATAAGGTATCATAAAATCACGAAATATACATATATGCCCATGCATAAGTTCAATAATTATTTCTAATCAAATTATTGCAATACGTTATTCTATACTAATTGCAATATGTTAGATATATGTAAAATAGAATTAATAAAATAATTGTTGTAAATATTATTATTTCTATTACAAAAATTATATGGTCGTAGATTTTCTTTAGTTCATCTAAATACATCTCTTCCCATTATCTTTAAAGCTTTTAAAATAAATATAAATATAACCTATATTTTTTAGATTCAGAGATATTTTCTTTTTTTTCGTATAAAGCCGAATAGAGTGAGATTAAAAACACTTGAAGTTAGTTACATTTGCTTGTATATATGTTTTGATGAACATTGAACAGTTACTTTCTTTTGGTTGCTTGCTTTAGTACAAGTGTGTACTAACCTACAATACGAGAATTTTAATTGTTACTAAGAAATCATGAAAAATAAGGATCAAATTTTATTTTGGCACTTTTAGGAACATTCCCACGATATTAAGCAAAACTAAGATTCAAGCGTTACTGTATTAACATTTCAGACTAAGATCAGTCAGACTAAGATTCAATCGTTAAAATATCTGAGTTCCATTGGTTTTATAAAATCTGTGATTAACCATACCTCTAATTTTCATTTACGAAATTAAATAATACACTATGATTTGTTATTAAATACGTGACAAGTTTTAAAGTGAGGTTAAATATAATGTTTTAATACAAATAAATAAAAGTTCGATACTATGTCATTATACGATGATTTTGATAAACATCGAACGTCTGAAAAGGTGGCTGGCTGGTCATCCAGCATTAAGCTATTGCAATCTCAATTACAATTGAAAAAAGCTGCTACCACACAGGTAAATTCCTTGTTTAATAATAATGAAACTACAATATCATTCAATGTTACATTGTGTGTTTAGCCAAAACGTGAACAATATAGGAAAGCCACTGCAGTATTAGCACCTGTGATAGATTTAAAATCAAAAGCAAATCGAAATGCAGATAGAGATGAGGAAGGACCACATAGTAATCCACTCTCTTCTGGTACAGTTAGCAGTATCGGAGTAGGTGGTGAATTTGATTGGAATGTAATAAATGAGTATGATCCTATGTGGCCTAATGAATACGATAAAGTTGTTAAAGAATTACGAGATTTACGGGATAGGGAACACGATCAAGAAACTGAAATGCGTAAACGAAGACGAGATAGTTCACGGTTTGAAGATGCACAGGTAAGAAGTATAAAAGTATTAAAAAAAAGGAATAGAGTAAAAGTATATTTTTTGTACAAAGTAATATACACATCTATTTCAGGTTTCCTCTGCAAATAATACAATGATTCCCCCTGAAAGGGACGAGGAAAGGACTCCAACATCAAGAGGTATTGCTGGTGGAGCAGCTATAGCACCACCACCCTCTCTACAGGAATCATCTGATCTTCCACCTCCAACTCCAAGACAATCTACTAACATGGGCTATGCAACATCATCTGTAGCAGCAAAAATAATGGCCAAATATGGTTTCAAAGAAGGTCAGGGGCTTGGTAAAAAAGAACAAGGAATGTCTGTTGCTTTACAAGTAGAGAAAACTAGCAAACGAGGTGGTAGAATTGTAGGAGAAAGAGAACAACTCATGCCACCACCTCCACCTATTGCTGTATCACCACCTCCATCGCAACTAACTTCTTTAGCACAGCAAACTGAAGAGCCTAGCATTACAGAAATAATGAAATCTCCAAGCAAGGTAATGTTTAAAATAATTAAAGATGCTATTTTTCAGAATTAAATGTTCATTGTTTTCTTCAATTAGGTTGTACTGTTACGTAATATGGTTGGACCTGGAGAAGTAGATGAAGATCTTGAACCTGAAGTTAAAGATGAATGTAACACAAAATATGGTGATGTTGCACGAGTTATTATTCACGAAGTAACAGAAGCTGCTGCAGAGGAAGCTGTTAGAATCTTTGTGGAATTCAAAAGAATAGAAAGTGCTATTAAGGCTGTTGTTGATTTGAATGGACGATTCTTTGGTGGAAGACAAGTTAAAGCAGGTTTTTATTCCAGTGAAAAACTAGACAGTTTACAATTAATGGACTAATTTCTCATTGTACAATCTTATTTTAGAAATGTAAGAACAGTGAACACATTAAGAAACATTTCAATTTATATGGATTAAAAAAGAATAAAACATAATATAGCTTGATCTTTTTTTTATATGTATCATATAATTAATGATCTTGTGTGTGTAAAATAAAGATAAAGACAAACAATAAATATACATAAAACAATTTCTGTACTACATAAATGAAGACAGCAGATATATGATTGTATACAAAGTATATAATTGGTAAAACTTTAGCAATTATATGGGAGTTCAGTAATTTAAATTTTATTTTAATTTGTTATTGCTAATTAAGTTTTCAATTGCTTCGCTTAATTGAGTACTAAATGCAGCAAAACTAAAAGTTTTCACAAATCTCTCCTTACCAGCATTACCAAATTCTTTTATATATGTTGAATTTTTTATTAGGTAAGCTATTTTTGAAGCAAATGCATCACCAGATAAATCAACTAAAAACCCAGTAACACCAGATATTACAGATTCTTTTGGTCCACCAGAATTATGTGCAATTACTGGTTTACTTGTATACATTGCTTCAAGTGGAACAATACCAAAGTGTTCATTTGGTGGTGTATACAGTAAAATTTTACAGTGATGTAGAAGAGATACTTTATCGATATCCGAAGGGGAACGAAGGAATATTATTTTGTCTGAGACATGTAATTCATCTGCAAGTTCTATTAATTCCAAATAATGTTCTACATTTTCTTCAACTCTTTTATCATAGCCACCAGCCATAATTAAATATACCTTCTTGTATTCCTCGTCGCTTAAGTACTTTTTAAGTTCTGCTAATGCCTCTATTGCTAATCCTAACTTTTTCTTACGTTCATATCTATTAATGGATAAGAGTATAATACTGTCTAATGGTAATTTTTTATCGAGTACTCTTTCCAAGGATATTACCCGAGTTTTATCAAAAAAATCTGTGTTAATAGAAGGATATAAAACTTCTGGTTCAATATGTAATCTCTTAAAAGTGTTCCTAAATACGGAACGTGTGTACATGCTATTTACAAATATTTTGTGTGCCATTCCAGTAGTAACTTCTTCTAAATAATTAAGGGGTATACGATACAATTGTTTACCAATGCCTTCAGGTTGTGAAAGTAATTGATCTGGATAATGGCAATAGTATATTACGTATGGAATTCGTAGACGAAGTATAGGAATGCATACAGAAACTAAGTCACAAAAAACAATTTGTGATCGATGTTCACAAAGTATGATATAAATAGCTGCATAAATCTGTGAAAAAATATAATATTAACATATTAAAATAAAATAAATATTTCGTATAAACAAAATAAGCTTACCATACGAATGTAAGCAAATAGGGCAATGAATCTACCCAAAATATGCTTGGGTAACCAGTCTCCCACAACTGTGATAGCAATTGTTCCATCTTTAGTTTCAGAGAAACAATGTTCTCGATCGTGATGAGTTGTCACGAAATTAACCTCATAACCTTTTCTTTTTAAAGCTAATGCTGCGTCAACAACCAATCGTTCTGCTCCTCCGATTCCCAAATCCGGATGTAAAAAAGTAATACGTGGCATTTTTCTAATTAAACAACAACAAATATAACATTTATAACAAAAATATAAAATAACGGTACATACTACACTACCCAATACCGCTAATATTTTTTAATACAGTATTACTAAACTACCGATCTACCGATTACCGATCCGCAGTCTAGTAACACCTGTTACCTGTTATAGTTTTTTATTTTTAAAGCTATTGTTAATACAACGAATTACTATATATAGAGATACATCCATGATACATCACGTACAATCACGTATTTAGATTGTAAATATGTAAACGTGGTTAAATGCAGTGACATTAAATAAAATATACGGTGCTGTAATCTACAATACAGTTACGATCACGAACAAATTTTAACATGAATGTAAACATGTCAGAGTAATATTGAAAATAAGTGCACATCCCTGTGACTGAATACAATTATCTGCATTCTAACGAGTCAATAACAAAAGAAGTTAATCAATTTTATCGTCCCATGCGATTCAAGTAAAAGGTAAACTTTACTAATATTTAAATGGTTGTTATTAATTATGTCGAATACTGTAAGAAGTATTATCGTGGAAAGTGAAAAAAAACGTTTGAAAGAATTATTTTATTTAATGGATGGCGATAACGATGGTTGTTTAGACTATTACGAAATGAAAGCTACACTGAAAGCTTTAGGTTTTATGGTTAAAAAATCTCATGTTTTAGCAATTATACGAATGTACGACAAATATGGTTATAACACAATTTGCTTTGAGGATTTTAATTATGTTGGTATGTTTAACATAATATTGGACAACCATATACTCTTAAAATTGTTTACACATTTGTATTAGAAATTGTATGTAAAATTAAATTTTAATATTTCTTCAGTATCACAGAAACTAACTAAACAAAGTTTCTTAGATGAAATTAAATACGCATTCAAATTATTTACAAATAATTCTACAAATAATAAGATAACATTGAAAGATTTAGAAGGTTTTAACGAGAAATTTGATTGTAACTTAACAATTGAAGAAATGGAACTTATGATTGAAGAATTTGATTTGGATCATGATGGTTCCAGTAAACAAATTTGAATATTAATTGAATTACTGTTGTAACTTAAACCTAATGATACATATTTCAGTTTGTTCTTTGATTTTATAATTAATTCAGAATATATACTTATAATTTCAGTTAATGAAAGTGAATTTGTAGAGCTTATGATGGATCTTCAAATTTAAGTCAATTTTCTTTTGTTCATGAAGTCAATTTAACAACACTATCACAATGAATTTTGGAATCAACTGGGAAGAAGAACATAGACGTACATTACTAGAAGGTAATGTAATATTGGAACGCTCTACACAATCAATTGCAAGATCTCAAGCAGTTGCTGCTGAGAGCGAGCAGTTAGGAACAGAAGTTATTTCTGAATTGAGTGAACAAAGAGAACAATTATTGAGAGCAAACAGAAGATTATCGCAAACAGATGAAAAGTTAGATAAAACACGAAGAATATTACATGCGATGCAGAGAAATGTTTTCATGAATAAATTTGTATTGATTTTTATCATATTGTTGGAAATAGCTATACTTGGTATTACTGTGTATTTAAAATTTTTCCATTAATAGCATACTACATTATATTATTTGATTTAATTGTTATATAATATATTGTGTACATATGTATGTTCTTAATATCAGTATGATAATTGTATTATACGTATAACAACTATTTAAAATTTCGTTGTAATTAAAGTGTTTTAATAAATCATAAAGGTGAACACCAAGCTTTGTTTAAATAATACGATTGATTACAAATTTTAGACTTATTTTTTATTTAAAAGATTTGTAGATTAATTTAATCTAAAAATGTTGTCCGAATTGACAGAAAACCGCGACTAATCAAACCATCCTTTTCAAGGAACTCCGACATTTTTGGGACACCCTGAATTAAATAATAAGTGTAGGAAATAATAAAATGATCAGCGCATGTATGATCATATCAAATTTATCATTTTTTTAAATATTTTATTTAATACTGGTTTTAGTACCAGTGGGGCAGTGATGGGCAAAACCCTAGGCTTCGAATAAATCTGAAGTTTGCCGACATGTTTGTCTCGTTTCCTCTTTTGAACATTTTCCAAAGAAAGAAACGAGACAAACACATCGGCAAACTTCAGGTTTATTCGAAGCCTAGGGTTTTGCCCATCGCTGCTCCTTATACATGTTATACAGTCTTCATGGGCCCGACAAATGAGAGTTAGTTCTCCGTGGAGTTATGTATACATTTAAAATACGTAGAAAAACTTAAAAATTAAAAAGTATTATAAACACCTGTGTTATATATACAAATTAACAAAGAAATAACTGAATTAATGAAACACTGTGGGGTTAAACGTTGTCTCAGTGGTATAGTAAGCGTATAGTCATTGACTTAAATGTCGTTAATATAAGTTTGTTAAAAGAACTGTTTAGAAAATGTCACAGGTGATTAAAAAAAGTAAGAAAAAGCAAGCAAAGAAAGAGAAGACGAACCAAAAAGAGGAGAAATCTGAAGAAAGTGTAAAAGATACACCAAAGGAAAATGTAACATTGTATGTAATGGAAAAATATTGTATTTTGTATAAAATATTTTCAAAGTGTAACATGCGTACTTTTTTATGTAATAAATAGTGTCAATGTAATCGTAATAATATTAATTATCGATATTTCATGAATGAAATTTAAAAGATATATCATTTTCCAGAAAGTATGGTCCTTCTCTGACATTTCCCTATCAAAGGGTATGGTCGCGTTGTGCCCTAATACTTGCAGTGTTATTCATAGTTTGGTATAATAGTAAACAGGGTAAAGAAGTTCATTTTGCAAAACAAAAAGAGATTTTATTAAGTCGTACTCAATATGTTGAGTGTTCAAAAGATTATAAAGCAGAAACAAACGAATATCCTGAGTGCATGCCTGAAAAATGTGGAAGAATAGTTACAGATAAACTAGTGTCATCAACAGAAACCGATATTCTGTTAAAGGTAGCAATGAATGGTTTAAATTTAGGTGGCTCAGAAGGAGGTGCTAGTATCTTGGATCTTCATTCTGGTGCATTAAGTAAAGGTCTTGGTTTTATTGATATTTATACATTGCCAGAAACAACAAAAATATTTAATAGTGCCGACTTTGCAATTTATAAGTATGTAAATTTGTCATATATATATATATATGTTTAAAGAAGATATATAAATCTCAATAGTTACATGATCCTTTATTTTTGCAGGGTAGTGAAAACCAAAATACAACATGCAGTAGCACATAATTTTGGGGTACCTGCCAATAAAATATTTTTAACAAAACCAACATTCTTTTCTCGAATGACTAATGTATCTGCAAAAACAATACACGATGAATACTGGCATCCTCATGTTGACAAGGTGCATATGTTAATTGGTTGCTATTAACTAGATAGAAGTACTTTATTTTGAATTTAATTTTTTCATAGGAAACTTACAAATCATTCCATTATACATCTTTACTTTATTTAAATGATTTTGGAAGAGACTTTGAGGGAGGACGATTTATATTTATTGATAGAGATAATGTTAATACAACAGTGGAACCTCGAAAAGGTAAATAACAATAATAACCAGGAATGATACATGCAAAGAAGAGTAATTCTAATTTTTGACTTATTTTATAGGTAGAGTATCTATGTTTACTTCGGGTAGTGAAAATTTACATGCAGTTGAAAAAGTACAGTCTGGAATTCGTTATGCATTGACTGTATCTTTCACATGTGATCAAAATGCTGCAATCTCTGATCCCAACTACCGTACAAAACAAGAAAAATAAATTCCTTTTATGAATTAAGAGTATATATTACATTTAATTTTTTATAAAGCATATACGCTTTTAATGTTTTATGATTTTTTAAATAAAGCATTTTTTGTTGAGCGAAAATATTGTGTTCTTATAGGTTATTATCTATTTACACATATCAGTATTAGACTATGTTAATATCTATTAAGTTTATATTTATGGGTTTTCCATAAAATAAAATTTCAAACGAATATATTAGGTTCATAGTATTTACAGCTATAATTTATTTAATGCTCTTTATTTGCTTATCAACATAACACAAGAAAATATGTAACATATAACAAGTGTAAATTGCATACTTTTAATTGTAATTAAAGTAACTAGAATCATGTACACTTTTATTA
Source organism: Hylaeus volcanicus (assembly GCF_026283585.1). Lineage (NCBI taxonomy): Eukaryota > Metazoa > Arthropoda > Insecta > Hymenoptera > Colletidae > Hylaeus > Hylaeus volcanicus. Next base: position 1,132,482 of record NC_071978.1, read on the forward strand.
TCTAACAAACTTATTGCTAATGAAAAAATAGTGTGTTTGCTTTCAATAAAGCATTAAGTATGTTATGTGCAATAGACTGTGAAGATATATAAATATATAGAATATATGTTAATATTTATCACTGGAATGGTTGATTAATATTAGTTCAGATACATTATTAAAAAATATACAAAACTGAGATGGGAAATGTGATAAGATTTTTCAAACGTCATTCGTTTCTTTTGTAAAATATTTTTAATCAGTTTCGCACATATTTCTTGTATGTAAAAATGTCATGGATTCCCAGAAATCTAGACATGAAATGACACTTAACAATGCATAATGCAACAATATATATGTCTATTCTATATGTCTAAGTAATGGTAACTTGTCCACCAGAAACCACCACAAAGACCTATAGTAAATATTGTAGTTTGAAATGTACTATAAATATTTATACTTAAGATCCATTGAATAATTATAGTAATACCCCTTTGTACTACATGAAATTATTACAAATTATAAAACAGAAACTAAAGATACACTTTTATCTCGATATCATTTTATAAAATTTACGATTAAGGAATATAAATTCGCTATGCGAGTTAATAATGCAAATGATATGAACAATGCGAGTGGAAACTTCAAGGGAGAAACATTTGTACAAAAGGAACTTTACAAAGAATATCTAGGAATCATATTAAATATTAAATATTAAGTTTCGATGATCTCTGTTATAGTACATGATACTTTATAGAACGTATCTATGCGACATTTATGCACATTTAAATAATGATATAAATGTAGTAGATTATTTCCTCAATTTTCTGATATTCTAATAAGTAGAAAATAGTTTACGTTTGCAGAAACTTTGCAATTTGTATCGCGCTGTCTCCTGTTAGAAGACTTCTATGGTTGCCAGCAACTTCATTAATTTGCACTTGGCTTTTGCAAATCTGCAAATATTACAAATATTATGAAATATATACATATATATAAATACAATTAATATTAATTTATATTTTCTATACTTAAATGTAATAATTACCTCTGATAAACCATAATCGTTCTTTAGATGAATATAGTTTTCGTTGGTCTTAATTAATCTGATTTCCCCATTGTATTTATTACTCGGTTGGTAGAAATAAGATGCCTGCAGCTTTTTGTATAATAAGACACCAGCAACTTTCAAGTCCTCGTCATTTAATTGGGAATTATTTATTATTTCCACCATTTTATTTAATGTGGCTTCTTCGTTAGGCTGTTCTTTCAGCATATTATACCCCTGTAGAAAATAAACGTAGTGAAATATATTACACGAATATTATTATAAAATTTCTATATGGTATGTATATGGAAATAAGAATATATGCATTACCTGAATAAAACTAATTTTCGGATTGAACTGCTTAATCAAGAACGACAAACACTTTCGCAAACCATCTTCACTCGCATCTCCTTCCTTCGAATCAGTAGCGTGTTGTCCAATTGTTTGAGAATGTAATTTTATAAATTCTGGTGAACCATCGAGTAGAGTTAAAGTTACCGATTCTCCTGCATTTTCCAGTTGAATTCCCATTTCAAAAGCAACACAAGCTCCAAAGGAATAACCCGCTATGTGATATGGTCCTTTGTTTTGAATGTTTCGCATTTGTTTTATGTAAAATTCCGCTAATTCTGATATAGAATTCAAAGGGGCATCTTTGACGCACTGGAATCCCCAAGCAGATCGTTCCAATTCACTAGCTATATATTTGAAAACATCTACCATTCCTTCGACAGCGTGAATAAAGAATATAGGAGTTCCCTTTGCACTCTTTGTTTTTAATGGTACAAGTGGCTCCAGAGGTACGAGTGTCTTGCCGTCATATTGGTAGAGAAATTGTACTCCATCATCTTCTTTTTCTACTACCGTTTCTGATTCAGCTACTCCTTCAGACGGAGCGATATCAACTGCGGCTAATTTTTCGAACGTCAAACCACGAATTTCTTGTGGCGTCAATACCAAGTCGTAACTCCGTTCAAGAGTTTGCTTGATTTCTGTTCCCATTAAAGAATCCATTCCGAAATCAGCCAAAGTAACACTGGTATTAATGGAATCCAATTTTTTAATGCCTAAGATATTAGCAACTGCCTGAACAATGCTGACTTTGTTCGTATTGTCTGAGAGTTTACGTTTGTCTGCCAAAACAAAGGAAGACAAAACGGGATGTGGTTGTTGAAGGAACGTATCCATCGTTTCAAGGACACTTGAAATACGTTGTGGTAAAGTACCACCCACTTCAGTTTCATTACTACCATGCAGTGCATCTGAAAGAAAATAAATACAAGGAATATGGCACACGATATAATGCATGAAACTTAATTTCGATTGGAAAGTAAACGAAATTTACCTATAACCAAGCCGACATCTCCAATGGCTCCCCATTGTATCGCGAGACCAGGCAAACCGTTTGATTGTCTGTATTCAATTATCCTTTCCATAGCAGAATTTGCAAGACCATAGTTCGTTTGGCCAATGTTGCCTCTTCCGCATGAGATGGATGAGAAAACAACAAAGTAGTCTAACGAGGGACAAGATTCCCGGGATACTGCATCCAGATGTTTAGTTGCATTAACCTTGGGTAACGCGACCGTTGTAAAATCACTTTCCTGAAGATTGCTGATTAGATCGTCTCGTAAAACAGCTGCCAAATTAAATATGCCACCAACGGGAACGGATGCGCTGGCTTCTTTAATGAGTTGCTTTGTTCCAGACAATGTTGTTACATCTGCCGTAGAAATCAGTACGTTTACACCAAGTTCACGCCAACGACGAACGCATAACGCCTGGAAGCCAGTGCGTATTCCAGATCGTGACGTCAATACTATATAGTTTGCGCCACGCTTGATCAACCAGTCTGCAAGTTCCAAACCAAGTCCACCAAGACCACCGACTAATATGTAGGATTTTTCTGGATTCATATATGTACGAGGAATAGCTGGAACTACTTTCATCGCTGGATGTGTGACTTTCTTTTTCTCCTCATCCCGAATTTTCAAGAGAACTTTACCAATGTGTTTACCCGTAGCCATGTACCTGAATGACTGTTCGATTTGTTGTTCTGAAAAGACCGTTGCAGGAAGTGGACGAACAGCGCCATTGTCTATTCCTTCTTGAACGAGTTTCACTACTTGTTCTCTTACTGGTCCTTTTTCTTCGCAGATAGCATCCAAAAGTATACCATGGAAAGTAGTGTTTTTCAAGAATATTGACATTCCCAGAGGTGCGTCATTGGATAGATCGAATTTTCCTATTTCAAGGAAACGGCCACCTATAGCAAGACACCTTATACTGGCTTGCAATTTTTCTTCAGCCAATGAATTGAGCACTATGTCAACACCGCGACCGTTAGTTTCATTAAGTATCAATTGTTCGAAAGAAGTATCTCGAGAATTGCCAATATTTCTGTCGGTCAACTGAGGGAACATTTTCTTCAAGAAGTCCCGTTTTTCTTGTGTACCAACAGTTGTAAATACTGTGCAGCCTGCGTGCAATGCTATAGAAATACTGGCTTGTCCAACACCTCCGCTACCAGCATGAATAAGAACACTGTCACCAGGTTTCATGCCTCCTCGGACACAAAGGGCATAATAACTCGTTGAATAAGCTGTTGGAATCGTTGATGCTTGTTCTAAAGTCCATTTATCGGGTACTTCCCACATGAATCCAGTGTCAGCTACAACAGTGGTTGCCAAACCACGTGCTGGTACCATAGCCATAACTCGCTGACCTTTCGAATTACGTCCAGAGAACTCAAGACCCAATATACAATCTTGATTGGCCAAGTTTCCAGGAAGAGCATCCGGCGGCAACTTTCCAGTTGCTAACATAATATCTCTGAAGTTTAACGGTGCATAATATACATGACACAACTCCGTATTTGGGCATTTTTCTGGTATATAATAGCTCACGGGACTTTCGATCCATCGCAAACTGCTCAAATCGCCCCTAAACAACACGTTAATATAAGCATGTTCAACTTGGAGAGATGCTGTTGTATTTTGCTGATCTAATAGTAAATGCCTAAAGCATCCCCATTGTTCTCCTTTTAAGACATTGGCTATCAGCTGTTTGTCTAATTGTTCGGCATAAAATTTATTGGTTAGACTGAATTTGGGTGCGTTTTTGTCTAAGATGAATACATAACGCGCTTCTGAGCCACCCTCTTCCTTAACAATACAATTCATAAGTCCAACCATACCTGAAAATAATAGATAGCATTACAAGTAACAATTATGAAAGGTGTTTTGACAGTAAACATGTAAAATTCTGGAAAACAAATTTACCAAACAGTGGTTCGCCTTGGTTTACAAACAAAACTTGTTGTTTACTCGTCGCGGCTTTTTCCAAAGCTGCTTTGACATCTTTGACCCAATGGAAATTCTTTTCTGTTAAATGTACGACCATCGGTTCCGACAATTCTTCCTTCTTTTTCAAGTATACATAAGACTTTCCAGGCAGAACTTGTTTTCCAACATATGATAGATCTGTGGTTTTCAATAAATTAAGATCAATTTGACCATTTTCTTCCAACAATACAAATCCTCCAGGCTTCAAGCTTCGTGACAGATTGTTTAATTTCTCCGATTTACCGGACATGACGTTATATGCTATCACAATATGTAAATCTTGACCAACGGGTTCAACATTCACATTGCGCTTTACAGCTTTAACATTGTGTGATGCTAAACTGCTGTACTCTTCAACTGAAGTCGTAGTAGCCACTTGTAAATCAACCTGCAGAAACAAAATTCGTGATACATGCATTTAATCCTTTACGGCACGCAAAGAAAATAATAGCCATGAAAAGAAACTTACAGTTACGTGGACTTCGCTATAAAGAATATTCAATACGCTTGGCGCGAGAAGAGCATCTGCAGAACGATTTTCGGCTACTTCGACAGCTTTTATTTTTATTCCTTTTGTGTTATCGTAAATAGTTTGCAATATAGCTGTGAGCGCGTGTTGCTTAGCTTTCTCAGGATCTTGTGCCAACGGCTGAAGATTCACATAAGGTATAAATGTGGCGTTTTCATATTTAGGAGAAGTTTGAGACTGTTGTCTTCTCGGAGCTAAACTGGCTTTCATTTTTCTTATTTCAATACCGCCTGATTTAACGACATCTATGCTTTTGTAAGAATATACAGGGATTCCCTCGTCTGCATTTAACTTATTAACATGTTCCAGATGAAGGCTAGGATTTATAGCGGCATATTGTAAACGGGTTGGTATATATAACGCTCTCATATCCTTCTCAAGTATACTAAACTGAAGCATAGTATCCATAAATGAAATCCAATTGGTCCAAGCCAGTTTGCCAGTACCACCACGATTGTTGGAGGATTTAATACCTTGAAAGATTCCTTCGTATTCGTATCCTCGTAACCTGAGTTCTTTGTAAATATCTCCGGGAGTTAAATCCAATAATTCACGTTCATTTCGAACAACCGGTACAGGCAAATTCAACAGTATCTTATCAGTGGTTTCAGGTACAGATATTTTTCCTGTTACCGCCACAGATTGGTTTTCACAAATTTCGAATTCACCAGTTCCCATGAATATATTGATCAAAAACTTGATCGGGCCTTCCTTCGGCATAATAGTAGCTCGTAGGAAGGATACATTTTCAAAGATTACTGGTAATTGTTCGTAGTCGAGGCCGCGTATTTTTGCAAGAGTTTTCCAAACGAGAACCAAATAACCAGTAGCTGGGAAAAGAACTCTTCCATCGATCTTATGGCCACTCAAGAATGCGTCTGATTCTTTCGAGAGATCAACCGTGATTACATTTTCTCCGGAGGTTCCTTCCGTACCAAAGGTTTTAGCTACACTATATTCTATAGAATGATCCCATTTAACGAGAGAATTTAACATCGGGGTACTATGAGCGACTGGATAACTGACTGGTGGATACAATTTGGACAGTTTAGGTTGTGCACCTTCCATGTACAGCTTTCCGATGTTCTCGAATAAGAAAGCTAAATTATTCGAATGTCCTCTCTTATGCAAACCAAGATTGGCTACGGTTGGTGCCAGTGATCGACGTAAAATTGCTTGCAGTAAGCAATGCGGCGCGATTTCAATTGTTATCGCATTATCTGGAATATGAGTGAGTCCTTGTTGGAAGAGTACAGGCGATAACAAATTATTTACATGGTATGCTGCAGAGCTAAGTTGCGCCAATGGATTACCCCATGCTTCTTCAGGTATCGACGTAGAGATCCATCTAGAGGATCGCTGTTTCGGATTCTGTATAATTTTTTCAAGCGAAGCGCGTAAGTGTGGACCTGCTGGAGCTATATGCTTGCTATGGAATGCAACATTGGAACTAGCTACTACTTTCGCAAAGATGTTGTCCTTCTTCAGAGTTTCTGTAAACTTGTTGATGGCCTCGACTGAACCGGAAATGGTCACAGAATCGCTGGAGTTGTTACAAGCCGGGAAGACGTCGGGCGGGCATCGTGCTTTAGCTTCTTCCCAGCTTAATCCAACAGCAGCCATAGCTCCTGGCAGTAGTTTCGAATCAAGAATCGCTCTTCCTCTGAAGTAAGCAGCCAATACTGTTTGTTCCGCGGTAAAAGTACCATCTGCGTAGGCGCATCCCAACTCACCAACCGAATGTCCAATGATACCGTCAGGATGAATACCGATATGAGCCAGTAAATCGACAAGAGCGACTTGAATGGCTGCAATCGCTACGAAACTGTAGACAACATTATCGGAGGGGTCGACCGATTTGTTTAGAAGAATATCCATTAAATCGATTCCTTCCGGTTTCAAAAAATCAGCACACCGTTGCAAACTTCGTTGGAATGGTTCGATGGAAAGCAATTCTATACCCATGCCTGCCCATTGGGATCCCATGCCAGAAAATACAAACCAAATAGGACGTTTCGACGTAACATTCAGCTGATTGATTTCTTCGATGTTAATATTTCCCATTACAGAGTAACCTCGGTAACTGTGACCTGCTATGTTATTCGCGTGAAGATCATGAAGAAGGGCAATAAATTCGTCGTCTTCTTCGTGTTCGTTGGCTTTGTCTAAGAGGACCTGTACAGCCTCCTCTGTACGTCCCGATACCGTGACCATCTTAGGCAATTTACTATCTAAAACTGGCGACAATTTTGGCTTTGTATTGGTACGAAGAAGTACATGCGCGTTCGCTCCACCAAACCCGAACGAATTAATCGCTACGAGACCACCTTTCCACGGAGTAGCTTTATCTACGACTTGTATCCTTCCATCGCTTAGCGCTGGTATATCTGTGTTTGGACTTTTGAAATGCAAATTGGCTGGAATCACACCTTCTTGTATGGAAATAAGTAACTTGGCGAGAGAACATATTCCGCTCGCAGGTTCTGCATGGCCCATATTAGATTTTACAGAACCAATAAGAAGCGGTGACTTTCTGCCTTTGCAGAATAAATTTGCGATAGAATTAACTTCTTGCGGGTCTCCAACTTTGGTACCAGTTCCATGTGCCTCCACGTACACAACTTCGGATGGATTGATACCTACTTCATCGTAAATTTCCCGCATTAATTTGTTCTGCATATCACCACTAGGATAAGTGATTCCTTGAACTTTGTTGCCATCAACATTCGTCTTGGAGTGTAGTACAGTCGCGTATACCCTACGCGCATCCTTTGCCTTTTGCAGAAAGATAGTTCCGATGGCTTCTGCTCTCACGTAACCTTTCCCGTCTGCATCGAATGCTTTACAAGTGCCATCCTGGGATAACATATTTAACTTGTGGAATTGTAAAGATAGCGTAGGCTTCAAAGGAAGATTGCAACCACCAACAATCGCTGCATCGCACTCTCCTGAACGTATCGCAGCAATTGCTTGATGCATGCCATACAAAGATGAAGAACACGCAGTGTCTATCGCATAACTGGGTCCGATGAAATCGAATGTGAATGAAATCCTGTTTGGAAACATAGCTCGACAGCAGCCCGTTAAAGCATATCCTGTAAATATACATATGTACTTCAAATTTGTACATATTTCTCATATGAAAAAGAAATTATTCGTTTGTATCAGAAGTACACGAACCATTGGCATTTTCGTAGTCAGTGACCCAAATCTCTTCGCTTTCCGACGATGAAACACCGATGAATACACCAGTTCTAGATCCTCTGATATCGTTTGGATTGATGCCAGCATCGACTATCGATTCGTATGTTGCTTCCAATAGCATGCGGAGTTGTGGATCCATTAAATGAGCTTGTTTGGCATGAACACCGAAGAAGGTAGCGTCGAACATCGAGAGTTCTTTAAGTTTTCCGGTTCTCGTTGGTACACCATAAATTCCGGAAGGCCATCGACGTGGGTCATCGGTGACCATATCGATGCCCTCAAATAAATTCTTTTTAAATTCTTCTATGTTTATGGACTCCGGAAAGCGGCCTGAAATTTTACCAAGTATTCGATATAGCTATTAATCATACACATATTGACATTTTGCAAAACACACAAATTAACACTTTCTTACCTGAAAACCCGCTGATGACGATCTCATCGTCGACCGAATACGGTGCAGTACCGTTCATCATGTTTCGTTCTCTCGCGACGGGACTGTTTGCACTTTCGAACTGGGCTGGCATTATTATAGGTATAATAATACGACGATCTTACAAATTTTCCTTTTGCAGAATTTACCAAGCGTGAGAACCTAGTGGACAGTAAGCTGAAAGGTACGGTACAAAAGTACTTGTTATTAATGATATTATAAAATCCAGTATAAATAGAAATATTAAGTCTAAGGATTACTTCGTCGATTACAGTTAACATTTTTCGTATGCAGGTCGACAGTGTTTGCTGCACTGTTAGTCTACTCAGACGTCTCGACAATTGCATTAGATTACTGCAATAACTATCTCCGCTTCTCGGTCAAACGACCGATTGAATGATTTCAATTGAATTCGCTAAGGACTAAATCAATTTAGTTTACATTTTCATCTATGATAATCTTTGCTTAAAAAAATATATAAATAGACTTGCGCGATAGTAGTATCTGTGCGTTTTCTTACATTACTTTTGCAACGTGTGATTCAAAATGGGAAAATATGTCGGTAAAACAGACTATCGGTCAAACAGAAACAAAAAAGTTCGAGAGAATGTTGATTACAAATTCTTACAAAAAAAAAAAAAAAAAAAGAATATTAACGATTACTATGAAACCAAAAAGATTCTCTCAAGGCAAATTTTGGTGAATATAGTGGTATAATAAATTACTTTAAAAGTAATTAAATGCACACGTGACATAATGAGTCGTAGACGTCAGCGCATATGAATCATGAAATGCAAACGTTGGAAAAAGTTTTAGTTGCTGAATAATTGATAGGATTTGGATTTCCTTATGCATTCGGGGTTACACGAATATTTCATTAAATCGCAATAGCGAGCATGTGATCTAAAAGTGTCCTGACCTCAAAGGATATTCCGTATACATGGTCTTATCCATACATATACATCGCAGCATTTATTATTCGGCAATTATCATTGCCGAATTAACATACTCTATTGATAAATGTTACGATTCGTTAACGTCATCTTATAAATAATTACGATCGTATTATAATATTCGCTATTTTATATACCATCTCGCGTGCAGTAGTGTTAAAATGACAGTTACGAGTGTTACGATTGCGCCGCGCAAGTTCACGGTCAAAGCACAAGGTATCGCGTGATACACGAGAATACGCTGGACACCCGCGAGAGAAACGAGTTAAATTACAGATAAGTTAACAAATTATGATCTCATTAGATGTCTCGATGATTAATTAGTATTTACAGGAAAAACACATGGACCAAAATATGATAATTAGTTACCCTTGGAAACCGAGTGATTATATAGTATGTATAGCTATCGAAGCTCTAGATATAAGTAAGGAATGATAATTGGTTAAATTAAGTGACTATTATTTTTATTCGTCTGTAGCTTTCCTATCTTATCCTTTTTTAAGATAACGAACGATACTCGTAATTAATTTATATGTGTAACGACACCATATCCGATCAATTATAATTTGACGCGAAGAACAAAAGTGTTCACGAAGATACATGTAACTATTTATTCATCGACTTAACCGATTACTATTTTCTCCGTGTAAAGTCATTTGCGTTGTTGAAGTATGCTCGTGTCTCAACGTTTGCGTTTACTACGTCTTTTTAGAAGCAAATCGATCAAGATAAAAGAGTAGGAAAAGATTGAATGATATAGAAGACGTCATATTTAGTACTCTGCAATTTTTTTATGTAAATTGAAAATTTCTGATGTAACATTCAACTGTGGTCACGGTACGCACGAGAATTTCAAATATAGATAATAATACATATTCATTACGTTGCTTAAGTAATACGTCAATGACTGTAATCGAATATTTTACACTCGTATTACTTAATATTTATCGACTATCTGTATCGTAAAAATCTTCGTAAGAACTTCCGCTGAAATTATTATGCGAGCAATAACGATAATAATAATACTAATATTTTTATTACCAAATACAGGTTAACGTAAAACTGAACTAAATTGCTCTTAATTTGAATTAATTAACTTTTACTATTACGAATTTCATAAAATCAATAAACTTTTAATGTAATATTATATCATATTTTCTGTGCTTGTCAGAAGGAGAAACATGTATCTATTCTGACAAGTGTACTATTTGTCAGCCATGTTAGTTATGTACATACGATAATGTCAGACGGAAAAATCGTTACTTATCAAGTTTTATTTCTTTTTTGTTTTTAAATTTGTTTAGCCGTAATTGAATAGTTTCAACTTAAGATACCGAATACATTCATAGTTGTGAACATACTATAAATTTTCGAACAATTTTCTGTTATATTCGACGAGCCTACACAGGTAAATCGTTGCGGTGTTAAGGTAAACACGACTAGCCTTGAAATACGCCAAGTTTATCAAGTGCGATAGTTCCGTTAAATCGGTCATTTCGACGTTCGTAACGTAGAAACGATGCGATTAAGGAACCTGCGCGAATAGATACAATCCATTAAATAATATAAAGGTCTGCTGTAATACTCGGTAAAATGTCTGTCTCGTGTTTACATAACATTCAGATTAAGAATAGTTGTTTTAATTATCGATTATATTACGAGCGTAACAAGACCTGGTCGCGATTTTAATAAAGCCAGTAATTAATACAAATACATGCATTAACAAGAAATTCGTGTTACAAATTGCTAACGCGTGTTTCATATTTTCATATAGAATGAGTATTGAAAATTATAACGTGATTACATTAAAATATGTAAGATACATTTACGGTTATTGTTTGCAGATCAGGTGGCACATATTACCAATGCGCTATTTCAGATTTGTTATTCGTTGTAAATACAATGAGACAAGCATAATTCATTGTATGTGAACTACACTTCCGCCAACTATCGAATACGATTAAGCAACGTACGAGCAAAATTGCCACACGAAAGTAAAAGAAAGTGAGAAACAAATTATATTCGATAGAATTTCTGATATGACTATAATGCGATTAACCTTTGTAATACAGATATCAAACACATATGTATAAAATGGGGAAGATATCATTTATATCGCGTTCCATACATTATGGAATTATTCCTAAAATAAATCTATGAGATAAAAAAAATGTGGCAAGAGACTAAACTGGCCATTCAGCACATTGCCTAGTTCACCAGCCGATCACGTGTTGCGCGACATACATGCGCATAGAATCAAAATTGCGGCGATCGTTCGATATAGCTTATTGAATCTCCCAAAGTAGTACTTGTTCAAATAAGTTTTGCGAACAATTATTTCTTACAACCTTAATGAAACTTCGCAATAAAGCCAAGTAAAATATCTAATAATTGTTTGGTTTAGGAAACAGATTTCACACAATTTTCAAACTGATACGATCCCTTTTAATCTAATAAAATTTAACGATAATCAAAGGATTAATGAAAAAATCATTTCAGATTTCCGCGTTGAGTGGGAAGATTCGATTTGCTTCAATTACCAGTAACACACGATTGACTCAACAAACACGACGAAGGAATAGAATGATTTGAAAAATTATTTAATTCATTCGTAAAATTAATTGCTCTTCGATCAATGGCGTGTATCAGAAATTCGAATTACACAGTATTATTTTCGCTGAATCCATAAGTGAATCAAAGATGAATTAGCAAATGTTTATAGAGAAAAACTAATAGAAATTTGCATTAAGCATCTTTACGATTAGTGTTTTTTACTTTCAAGTCAACTAATCAACAGCATATACGTGTATACACATAATATTTGAAATATGAAAAATGATTAAGAATTTGTATTCGTATTGTACGATTTACAATTGCTAATATTTGTACGAGATGGATGTTCACGTTTCGTAAAGGAATAGTAATTAGTCAATAATATCGTATGTTTGAAACGACGTAGATAATCCACTGCAGGCAAGTATAGCACACACGTCGTGAGCGCGACGCAGTAGTAAAAGTTTACACAAGTCAGACTTGAAACATTTTTGTTAATTGCACACGCGCTGTTTTACATTAAAGAAATATATTTTTCGCATAATATTTTATGACGTGCGACACGTTTGACGGTATCTCGTAACTATGAAAGTAACGTATTCTATCAAAGGTTATACGTGGCAGTTATTGTGATCCGAGAATAAATTGCTTGTTTGCTTCCCAGTCAAACTTTCACGTTATTAATTTTCGCTTTTAGAAATGATATTGCACGCTTTCGTAACTGTAGTTTCAAGGTAGGCTTCGCTATCATTAGATTTATTACAGTGTGGCATTATGACAGTACGAATCAGAGTTAAGCCGTGAAAATTCTATTTTTCCAGCCACTGATCCTTGTACGAGAAGCACGAGCACCGGAAATCGTTTTCCAAGCAATTCGACCGCGATAAACAGGGTGTTTACGGTACACGATATGTGAGACATCGAAACAACTAACTGTGAAGTTGTACGCTGCTATGTACTTGATACCTTAAGAAATATTTATAGATATATTTAATATCAGCACTATGTGGCGAATGAGACAATCGATCTTAGAGACTCTAGTTGTTAGTGGTAATTCAAGGAAAGCCATTTATAGCGTGCCATAGAACTAATAAACACACGTACGGTCGTAAAAACGAAAGAATTTGATCCACACACTTGTATACATTTAATCTACAAAATTAATTGAATTTCGTGAAAAAAATGAATATTTCTCAAAATATTTATCGTACACACCTTTACGATATGTATAACAGTTTAAGCAAACTAAATATCGAACGGATTTATTCGTACAAATAACGAGGTAATATCTTCCATTTGAAGAATGAAATGTCCAACAAGCAAGGAATTAATCAATCATTCTATACCACGTTCGGTTGCGTGTAACAAAAATTTGCTAACATAACCAAATCGAGGAAATCGGTGTATTTCTATTAGAAATGAAACATCGTATAATAACTCACTTCACACGTGGATATAATCCTGGCAAACGTTGCAAATTTGTCCTTCCTTTCGCTCGAGGATCCTCGGGATCCGATGATTGTACACAACGAAATTTGTTTGCAATGAATAGAGTAGATCGTGTCCACCGGCCTGCGTTCTTAGTACTGAAGAAACAATGGAATGTATCGAATATTATAAACTGGAAAATGGTTCTGCTGTTCAGTGACTTTAGGCGCGACGTGCGGTTTCTTATCGTCAATAACCGTCACCAACGTCGCGAGCACGTCGCAGAGAACTGGCTAGTGTCTAGCTCGTGAGCATCTCGTTATTATTGAATTGGACAGACCATGTGGTCTGACATCAGACCATGTGGAGTCGACCAATAGGAGTTCGAGTTTCCGGTACGCAAGCGCATTAGGTTGGACCGGCGTTCTCGTCTTCTGTTACGAATATTCCACTTTTCTGTTGAAACGTAGCTACTCGTTTAGCCGACAGGCTATTCAACATCCATGTAATCCGATGTCCAGATCGATTCGTGGCCATGCAGTTGTCACATGTCGATCTTCCGCGTTTTTGTTTTTACATAATTTTCTCATTATCGGTAACGATAACTGGCGTGGAATAGTTCGTCGCCTGTAGCACGCTCGAACGTCGCGAGAGATCGATACCCCTGAGACAGTAACGTAGCCTTACGCTAGCGGATTTCGTCAATATTTCTAATACGTCAAGGTCTGTTAAATTTTCTTCTTTTCTTTTCTTTTTTTTTTTTTCAATCTTTTCGCATCGATCAAAGTTTACCGAAAAGTCTAAATCAGATCATTTGAACTACGCATTTACAAATTACTAAATCGATTATGTTTCATTAGCATTCGAATATCGATTTTTTGATATCCTTATGTTGACCGTAATGTCACTAGTACGCAAGAGTACGACAGGATAATCGTGCGATTCGATTCAGAATTTCTGGAATATCTATCGCAACAGTTAGAACTTATCTTATTTTTCTTATTAAGGACGATGTTGAACTTGGATAGTGAGTCATTAATTTTAAAATATATCTACGCGTGATCGGAATATATCGCTGCGTGATCAGAACACGGAAAGACCAATCGATTACTGTCGTAGTCGTGTGGTTCTGTTTACCTGCGCTTGTATATATGTATATCCATATATGTACGTATATGTACGTATATTTTATGAAAGAAAAGTACTATATCTATCCGGTAGTACTTTAAAGAGGTCTTTGCCACTAACTTACTACGAGCCTGTTGGTTGTATGCTCTATCACGTGAACCGAAGAAAGAAACATATAACGTGTGTAACTTTAGACTTAACGAGACTTTTGTGCCCCGATGCAAAGCTAACGGAGGCATCCTACTTATCTCTCTTACAAAGGGAGGTTCATGAATAAAAACAAGCCGAGTTGAAATTGTGCCTGCCCTAACTCGCGCTCACGTGGCTAAAGATCGGTATCTATTGCTGTCTGGCACTTCTGTAATCACAACATACGTATTCGTTTAATTACATGAAATTATCAAATTATCAAAATTCCATAGACTGATTGGGAAATCGGCAAAAGTGTATTAAAATTTAAATTCAGGTATCTTATCGATTAACTATCGGGACACATGCTATTTTAATCGCTATATCTCAAGTGTATTGTAATCGTACGAAACGTTGATATTAAAATTACAAAATCGTATTAAACGTAATTCGATTTGGTAGCTTCCAAAGAAGTATCTCACTAGCAAGAAATGAAAAATTTTCATTACGTTTTATAATCGGCAGTGAGCGAGTGAGTAAGACAGATAACAGAAGCACATGATTTTTTTTTACTTGACTCTTCTCGTGTCATCCGTATACTTGGTTTTCGATCAAACAAAAGACACTTTTTCCGATACTAAGAACTTTGATCTTGAACGTACACAGTCGTCATACTACTGTGTTTACTTTAACTTACGTAAATCGATTTTACATACATTTCTACAAGAACTCTTGTACGCGATAGCGAGTAGCGAGGTAATCGGTAAAGAAAATCGTGTAAATCAGTGGTTCTCAACGAGGACCATATGATCTCCCAGTGGGCCACGTTATATTTTTGGTTAATCGCAAATAAAATATGTAAATGAAAGTGGAAGATCACAGCTGTTTATAACGATACTCTATATGAATAAAAATATAACATTTAAGCTACATTCAAAAGTGTCGAGGAAAATTTCAGAATTAGTACGAAAATAGAAAAAGGAAATTGGATTTCTCTCTTTTTCTTTATTTGAATCTGATTGTAATCGATTTCTTCATCTACTATCAAAAACTCGTAATCGTATATCATTTACGGATTACTATTTACTCGTTACTATTACGGATATAGATGTTTATGCATAATCACGTTATGATTATATACGTATTCAGAAGCTTGTTTGCATTTAGAGAGTTTAGAGGAGGGTTGCAGCTCTGATACTGCGATATATAATATTACAAATAATAAATAAAAAATAAGTGTACCATTGCCACGAGCCACAACTGTTTGAAAAACACTGGTGTAAACGAAATAAATCTCGATACGTAACACGATGATAATTTAAATTTTTGTATGACTAATTGCAAAATTAATAAAATGCAAATATCTTATAATAATTTATTTATAATAAAAAAAATTATACAATTAGCTCGGTCAATCGTGCAAGGTGACTTGCTTACGAAGATTTCTTCTTGCTTTTTCTATTTTGTTTTTCATCTTCTTCCTCTTGTTTCTGACGTTCCAGTTCGAGCATACGTTGTTTTTTACGATGTATTGGTGTCTTTCCCAGCCAGGCTGTAATACAACATTACTGGAAGTTTGCGATTAATGATCAATATAATTACTTTATTATCATCAATTGTTATTGATATGCTACTTAGAAATGCATCCTCTTCTTCACGATAAACCGGGTCTTTAGTGCTCAGCGCATTTATTAATTCACCGTATGTTAAAGGATGAGTCCTTAACTGTACCATTCGTTTTGTGGTCATTACCTGTATATCAAGATGTGCGAGTATAAAATACTGAGACGCGAGTAAAGATGTAAATTAGCGACGGTATTGACGCGATGATTTCTCTATCGATACCTCGTTAATTGATGTTAATACAGTTCCGATAGTAAAGCCATCGCAAATTTTAGCCATAGCGGATGTATCGAATTGTCTACTAATTCCAGAATACTATAAATATATATAAAAAAGAAAAAATAATTTTTCTGATATACGATATACACAAGGTTAAAAATACGATATAATTTACGAATAAATAAAATCTAACTTTATATAATAAATCTTTCCACACAATAGACATAGTTCCATAATCTGGCCGGGGAACGTATATGACCTTATCATAAGTCTGATATAAAAGCTTTTGATCTCCATCCCAAGGAGAGTTTGAAGTTCCAATAAGAATCACCCTGTCTTCATTTGTTATATTCTTTACTAATTTAGGGAGATCTTTCTTCAAACGTTTTGGATCGGTTTTATCTGCTTTTGGAACTTTCTTGACAAATGGTTTTTCAGCACAATCCATAAATATGACTGATGGTTGCAATAAACGCGACATCTTGATAAAAAATAGAAAAAATATAAAATTTTTATTACACTTTGAAAATTAATATAATTACTTTGAAATCAATAATTAGATGTCATTTATTTTATTCCTTTTATCATTTTTAGAATACCTTTGATACTAAGTGAATAAGCATGATTAACCCTGACTTTCCAGGATATTTTCCAACGATATTAGCAGGCGTAATATCAAATAAAGTAGCACCAAGTTCTGTACAAATTGCATTTACTAACATTTTTTTACCACTACCATGTGGTCCAGCTATCAATACCGATCTTACTAGCGGTGTAAGTTCTCTAAGAGTACTGTTTCCCAAAGGGAGAATACAATATTCGGCTATTAATTGCCTTATGTCTCCTATTATGATAAATAATTTTGACAAATTAAAAAATTAGTATAGAAACATAAACTATAAAATATAATAATTTGTTTGTGTAACTTAACCAAGTGCTGGTAAAGGATCTTTTCCCTTTTCTCTTAAACTGTAATTAGCAAAAGATTTTTCGCCTTTAAAGTCATGGAGTGGAATTTCTCTATGAAGTTTAACAATGCCTTCTGTCACTAATTCTTCCAATAAAGATTCCATTGTTCTGTCAGGAGTTAAATCTTTATCTTTCCTTTTCTTGTTCTTTTTCCCACTACGACGAATTCGTTTCTGTGTTTTTTTTGCACGTTTTCCTTTAAACCCTCTATCCCTATCTAATGCACTTTGAAGGGCTTCTATATCGGCTAATTATAGGGTTTCAATATTATTAACAATTTATCAATCGTATACATCAAGTAAGAAAAAAACAGATAACTTTATGCATTATTTAATTATTAAAATTCTACAAAAAGTTTACCTCTGAGTGCTTGGTCTACTGCAATTCTTACATCATGTTCAACTTCCTTAGTTTTTTCACTTTCTATCATATTTATGTATGGTAATTGTTCAGCATTCATGGATTCGTTTTTGTTTTTCCATACTTCCTGGTACTTTTGATTAGCATGTGTCAGTTCTGATAAAAAGTTTGACGAAATTAATTTAAAACCTTGCTCTGCTTCTTCTTCTGATTGCTCAGTTTCACTGTTTTTCTTTGATTTTGCTTTTTTCGATTTCTTGGACTCCTTTGACGATACTGCTGTAGATTTGCTTATGGTACTCTCGGTACCCTAAATGGAAAAACAACGTAGCTGCCTTGTTTTTGTATTTATTGTAGAAATGTAAATATTACCTGTCTACTAAATATGATCCTGGATCCACCACTCTCAGCAGATGGCAAATCAGGAATTTTTCCCGTTTCTTGAAAACAATTTTTTACCCAATTTCGAATTTCACTTCTTATATTTTCCTCCATTATAGCACTTTTTTCGTTACGTATTCTCTCCTTAGTCTCAATCATCATAGTTTCGTATTGTTCTTGGTATTTCATTTGTTTCTCGTATCTCTCTTGTCGAACTTTTTCAGCCTGTCTAGCATTTTCAGTAACTTCTTGACTTGGTTGAAGCATACCTTCGAAAGTATGTTTCAATATATTTACTGTTATTCTTTTATATTACAATTTGTTGTCATAGACAATAATTACCGATCAACAACATTTCATCGAGGCGTCTTTTTCGTATTTTTCGTCTAGTACTATACCCCCTCCAAATTTTTTGAATTTTCATTGCAGCTGCTCCTTCGGTCGACTTATCTTTTACCTCCATCTCCACTTTAATTCCCGACTTTTCTTTCATTTTACGAATTTCTTTTATAAACTGAAATCTTAGACGACCTTGTCTTGCACGCTCGTGAGCCTAAATCATTTCGATTACAAATCTTGTTATTATATATGTATAATAATTATTTATAGACGTACATGCGTTACGTAGCTTTATTTTATCAGCAAATTTCGAATAAATATTATTCCATTTTTTTATCTTTAATTTTTTGTCTGAAAAATCTACATATACCTGTATAAGCCTTATCGCTTCAGATTCGGTGATACTTTTCGATAATATCACCTCGTCTAAAACCCCTGTATTTCTTAAAATATTTTCTATAAATTGTCGTCTTTCTTCAATTTCTTTTGAATGCTCGCGTCTAAAATATCTCGGTAGTTGAATCTCAATTTCTTGTGGAGTGATATTTAACTTTATCAAAATATCATCGAAATAACTATACTCCGAAAGATCTATCTCGACCAACTCGTGTTTCAACTCCAAGATTCTGCCAACGCATGAATCTAATAATTTTCTTAATAATACTCGCTTTTGCGGCTGTATTACTTGGTCGTAACACAGTTCTAACTTATTAGAGACAATGATATACTTCACGTATAATTCTGAGATTATATTACGAGCCTGTATACGATCCTTTTGCGGCCTGGCGTTTTGCAGACTCGTGTCTGTTTGAACAAGTTCCTCTAAAATGGTTTGTGCGTTTTTCCAAAGCTCATCGTATGTTGCACTCGACATTACGAAAATGCTTTGTTTTCGATCTATGAATAAAGTACTTTCTCAACAATATGTTGAACGATAGTAGGAAAAAGCACTTGGTTTTGTTTATTATCAGAATCGTAACAATCGTTAATATCCTAGCAACCACGGAATTCTTTATTACCCTCGGTAACAGTATAAATATCCTCTTCCTTATCGACGCTCGACCCCTCGACGTATTATGTATAATTATTATAAACATATTGAATAATGTAAGATTAAGATAAACATAAATGTAACTCTTATTCGAGAACTTAAATTAGTTCGCTGCTAAACGCACGTTACATAAAAAAAGTATAACGAAAATATTAACGCTCGTTTTGATAACTTGCATCGCTGACGAAATACAAGGGGACTTAATTAAGTTTATAAAAATACTAAATTCAATTGAATAGATTTTGATTCAAATTGCATGTTGGTTGCAGCATACAAGAGGGAGTTCGATGCAACCAGCTATTCTTGTAACATGCTTCGGAGCGTTCCGGTTGTCTGTTTCAAAACGTCATCCTAGGTGATCGTTTGTTCGCGAAAATAATTTCTGTAAATACGGTTCACCACCGATCAAAGGTGGTGATGAGAAGAAAGCATTCGCAGTAATGGCGTCGGCATTGGAGCAGTTTGTAAATAATGTGCGGACGCTTTCGAAACAAGGTGCGACAGATGTTTAAACCTTCCCTGTATTCTTCTGAACATAACCTATAAGGGCAATAATTCGCAAATAATTCTTTATTAAAATCTTTTGCATTCCTATGAAATAGCCTCTTTATCAGAAAATTAATACACGCGTTTGTAATATCTGTTTCGTATAGTATTAAATAATCCTTTTAATTAATCTCATTCATATCCTACGGAGATCCGATTTCTACATTAGGCCTATATGTCTGACCAAATTCTAAATACGTATATCAATATTTCACTTTGTAGTACCTAAACGCGAAATGCTGATATTGGACATATAAGGAAGAATGTATTTGTTTCTGTTTAATAAGTATTTTTGTTGTACATGTATAATATAAATATATTATTCTTTAAAGGTAATTTTCGAGAACTATGTGAAATAATAAGTAAAAGCACAGATGTGTTAATAAAAAATGGACAGCACCTAGATAACGTTCTGGAAACGTTAGATCTGCAACAACATTCTTTAGGTATCTTGGCAGTGCTGTGTGTGAAATTTTCACTGTCTAATCCTAGTGGTGCGAATACTGCAGACACTTACAAACCATTATTTAATCAGGTTCAAGAATTTATCATTGGTTGTAACGGAGAGCAAGTTAGATTTGCTCCTGATACATGTAAGTTTTCATCTGTTCTTTCCTAAAGAAAAATTTAAATCTCTTTTAAACACTGATAACCTTATTTTGCTTATAATTTATGTTATAGATGCAGAATTATGTCATTTATTTACACAAAAATTAGTTGAATTGCAAATACCTTTGCGTGGTATTGAATTATTGTGTCGTGCAATACGTAAAATTCAACTTTTTGGTAGCCAACTAACTTCTATACATGCTGATCTCTGCCAACTATGTCTTTTGTCTAAATGTTTCAAACCTTCTCTTGAATTTCTTGACATAGATATTACGGGCATCAGTCAAGAAGGAGGGCAATTTGATTCAAAATACTTTTTGCTTTATTATTATTATGGTGGTATAATATACACAGCACTGAAGAACTATAATAGAGCATTATACTTTTTTGAAGTATGTGTTACAACACCTGCAATGGCAGTTAGTTACATTATGTTAGAGGCCTACAAAAAGTACATCCTGGTCTCTTTAATAATGCATGGGAAAGTTCTAAACCTACCTAGGTACACGAGTCAAGTGGTCAATAGGTACATGAAGCCTCTGAGTCAACAATATCAAGAACTGGCCACAGCTTATCTAATGAATAGCTGTGAAGAAGTACAGAAGGTTATCACCAAATATCAACAACTTTTTACAAGAGATCACAATATGGGACTTGTAAAACAAGTGCTCAGCTATTTGTACAAGAAAAATATACAAAGGTTGACAAAGACTTTTTTGACGCTTAGTTTAAGTGATGTGGCAAGCAGAGTTCAACTTGCTGGACCTGCTGATGCAGAAAGATACATATTAAACATGGTAAATACATTTTTTTTTTGTAAATATAATATGATGCATCTAGAACATTAATTAATGACGGATATATTATATATTTAGATCGAAGATGGAGAGATTTTTGCAACAATTAATCAAAAGGATGGTATGGTAGTGTTTCATGATGATCCAGAAAAATATAATTCACCGCAAATGTTGGCAAACCTAGAGAAGGAGATGGCGACATGTATGGAATTAGATAAGCGAGTACTTGAAATGGAAGAAGAAGTTGTTCTCACACCACAATATGTTCGAAAAGCATGCGGGCAAAATGATCAAGACGATCAGACAGCTGGACCTGCTCCAACAAATGTTACAAATGTGCAAGGTCAATCTAAACATAACGCCTATTCCATGTAACATATACACGTCGTTGTGCGTTATCTTTATTAAAAAACAGAAAACAAATGGAGAAAATCTTGTTAAAAGCCAAGACTTTAATATTTATAAGCCTGTTTTGGATGAAGATGAAAATCCACAATTTTTGACGAAACTACTCTGGCATTCATACGAAAAATAATGCAAAAAAATATTAAAAATTAAAAAAAGTTACTTCTATAATAAGTCGTAAGCTTGTTCTGAATCTCTGAAACCAAAGGCTGAACATTTAAATTGTAAATTATAACACGTGTCTGTGAAGGAGTTACCAACTCAAGTATACTTTATTTCCTAAGCCTTATATAACTAATTTTTGTACAAAATATATTATGCATACAGAATGAAATTTAAAATTATTTCCTCGATAATTACTCAACATCTGAAGCAGGCTTTACAAATAATATGAAAGCAAAAGGAAATTTTACATGGTGTAGTTAGAATATTGTAGTTCTTAACTACGAGATTATCACATTTTTAACAAAAAATAATTATGCTACATCAATTCGTACAAGGGCATTTTCATAGGAGTTCATAAAATCAAGTTCGTTACACATAATGCAACAATGATATATGTACATATATTTGTCACAGAAACAAAAGTGATGAACACAGATATAATTACAATTCATGAAAAAAACGCTCAATGCACAATTGTGCCAGGTAAGTGAAGTACGCTTTTTACAATAAAATCTGAAGTGATCCATTGATATAAACATTTAATATACTAGATGAATGTGCTATTGCAATTGTTTTATTCTAAACTTAACAAAGTAACATAAAAATGATTTAGGTTATTAGAAAGGATATTTCATAATTTTATTTACATCTTGTATCAAGTAATCTGGAATGTATAGGAAATATTTCTTTATATAGCTATTGTTTATTACATCACTTTGTCTTCACTGAATGCTACATAAATATCCAGACCAGTTCATGGTGTATATTTATTTTTAGTTTTAAGTGTTTTTCTTTCATGTGTAATAATGACATGATGAAAATTTTAAGATAACAATTTTTTTATTTCTGCAAAAACCATTTGATATATTTCTTCTTTATTTCTCGATCCGTCAATGAATGTTATCGTCTTGTATAAATCTTTGTCTTTCATTAATTCATCCATATGTTTCAAATATTCTGGCCATACAGCCTTTTCAAAGTACCCGGGACCATCTGGGGGATCATAAATTCTTTCCACCCTTCTTTTTTGGCATTCTTCTTTATTTAAGGTTAAAAAATATTTTCTATCGCATAAATCGGAAATAACCTTACACTTAAAAAGTAAAAAACCATCGAGTATTAGAACGTTCTTCTCGTTCGTTTCCGCGAAATTATTTTTGTTCGGCAATGATTCAATTAATTTTAAAACATCTGATTGCATTTTATCCATATCTATGCTAGTTATAACTTCGAAGTTCAGTTGATCGAGTTCCACTATTTTTATATGACGTGGATCATCTATTGGCAAAAAATAGTCATCTTGATTTATTGTAACTGAATTTTTTAATTCCTTATGAAGTCTCTTAGTCAAAGTAGATTTTCCACCACAAGTTACACCAGAAAGACCAATTACAATCAATTTTTTTGGAAACATTTCAAGTTGCTTATTATTAATTTTCTTTCTCTTACATAGTTGATAAAGATGGAGTAATCTGGACTTTAATGAGGTAATGTAAGTGATGTAATATAGTTATATAACTCATCTTTCAAGTCACTGTCTATTTATTGACTGAATGATAAATTGAAATTCATCTATTTGTATTTCTGTTTTTCATATAGAATCTATGATTCATGAAATTTATTTAATTTATCATATGAAAAATATGGCTTGACATGATAAATAGTGAAGAATACTAATCCACCAATGAAACATAAACCTAAAATAGCAGGTATCATTAAGGCTACATTCTGAGAACCAAAAAGTGATCGTATTCTATTATCATCAATAAATGGTAGACCAATCACCCATATAGTATAATAAAAAAATGAAACTAACGTCACTATTAATATTACTTTACCTTTTTCACAATCACTATTGAACATTTTATAATTTCAATTTAGAATACATTGAAATTTAACATTTATATGAATATGTCAAATCATTGAAATATTGTTTTCATGTATGTTGAGAGAGAAATGGTGCTTTTTATACAGAATGTAATTAAATGTTTTGTACATCCATGTGCACTTGTTTTATGCATAGAATAGAAAATACTTGAATGAATGTAATAATTCTCTAAGTAATTTAAAAAATATAAGAATGATACATCACAAATTATTGATCCACATATTCTTGTTCAAACTTTTTGAAATCTTCTTCAGTGAATACAGTAGTTTCAGGTTCCTTAGGTTTTTCTTTCTTTGGAATATATTTTTTCTTTATTGCTCGATTCAATAACTATAATCAAATTAACAACATTTATCATTTCTTGAAAAAGCTATTCTAAATGTTTAAGAGTACCTTATTTGCTGTGTCTGGATTGATGCGATTGCTGCTAAGCATAAGAAGCCCTTGCACATTCTCATCTGTAGGATCCTTTTCTGCCTCTAATCGTTTTTTGGTTTCATAAACAGTCACTTTACTTGATCGTCCAAGTATTGTGCCTAGATCTACGAGAAAAATGTATAACTTTTACCGACTGATAAACAGCCTACTACAAGTATTGTGTGACTTCAAATAACACGTATATGTACCTGTTTTGTCATTTTTTGATAATACTCTATGTTTTGGGGGAATCAAGTCCAATGTACCCTTATATTTTACGTGTTTCCTCTTCTTTTTCTCTACAAAGTAGAAAGCTTGCATTACTTGTGAAGTTAACAGCTAAACACAAATCTATAACCTATATGAATTTGATACAAACCCTGTTTTAAACTCTTTTCATAACCTAGTAATTCAAGCCCTTTATTCACAAGTGAATTTGACATTTTTGTTACGTATTAATCAGCAAAAGAAAATATAAGCATCTTTCAATAGCAAAAGTGCCAACTATATAGAAAATGTTCCTGATAAGGGCGCCAATAAATTTGAAATATCTTTTATTATTTCGTATCTTAAATCATACGTGTTATACGTACTAAACTAATATAAACATTTACATACTTTGTACATAGTATCTATTTATGGTCATTGTTATCATTATTTTTTAGGTATCATTATAATCTAGTAATAGCAAGGGTTTTTCTAGTGAAAAGTCTCAACATTTGCGTTATAATATTTTTTGTTTAATTAATAAAGATCTTAGAAATTATGATAAGAATGTAAATACTAGAACTTTCGTAAATGTCCATATCATACGTAGGATGTATGAACAAACAATCGATATGATACTTTCAGTTTATTTGAACACACTTTATGTACTTGGTTGTCAAACACGCAAATAATAACCAGTGACAACTGATAGTGTATCAATGGTTTTTAACCTTTTGATTTAATACTTTGAAAACCAGTAGAGGAATTATATTTAATACACGAAAATGCACGACGCTTACAAAGAAACATCGATATTAAATATTTCTGTTCAAATAGAGTCTATGGCTGCGTATGGTAGGTAACTCATAACCTTTATATGAAAAGCTTTTAATTAGTCGATTGACTTAGCTTTCTAAGACAGTC
Source organism: Hylaeus volcanicus (assembly GCF_026283585.1). Lineage (NCBI taxonomy): Eukaryota > Metazoa > Arthropoda > Insecta > Hymenoptera > Colletidae > Hylaeus > Hylaeus volcanicus. The sequence goes on from NC_071978.1 coordinate 1,158,110, forward strand.
AATTTTTAATCATTTAGACTAATTAATACTGTTACTTGATTTTTTATCTAATTTTATATACACATAAATGAAGTAAAGTGAATAGGAATGAATTTTTTCAGATGACAATTTGTTAATCGGTACAAGAGAGGGTCATCTCCTGATGTATAACGTTCCATCTGTATCAGATGAAAGTCATAAATTAGAATTATTACGTCATAGTAAAAATTTTAATAAAAAACGGATCACACAGATAGATGTTGTACCAGAATATAATTTATTGATAATATTAACAGGTATTTGTTTCTTTGTGTTTTGAATTATATGGGAACCAAACTAACTTATTATTTCTTTTACAGATAATATAGTGTGTGTTCATGATTTGAATTCTCCAAATTTTCAACAAATTTACCAACTACCAAAAACTCGTGGTGCTACATTATTTACTTTAGCAATACAATCAACAGAGTGTTCAACTAGTAATAAAAATACAGTTGTGCACTTATGTGTTGCTGTAAAACGTAAGCTACAGTTCTACTGTTCCATAGGAAAAAAATTTGAGGAATTGAAAAAGTTTGAGCTATCTGTACCAGATATACCACGAGAATTAGCTTGGTATAGTATATTGCATGTATGTTACAAATTAAGTAATTTAGTTCTGTAGAATTATAAGATTTGCCTTAATTATAACATAGGTGTGGTGAATCACTGATTTTGGGTTTCCGTGGTTTGTCTTATACAATTTTGACCATGGATGAAAAGCCCAAAGAATTATTTCCAACTGGAAAGTCTCCTGAACCAAGTATTACAAAATTGTCTGATGATTCTTTCGTATTAGGCAAAGATTCTCAATCATTTGTTATGGATACAAAAGGTGAATTGGTTCAACATAATCCAGTTAAATGGTCCGATACACCAAGTGCAATAGGTACACAATTTAGAATGACTATTTGATATTTCTAGTTATTATATTTTAATGTCACATTCATTATTTCAGCATGGGATGATCCTTATCTACTTGGAATTGTACATGACACATTAGAAGTATATACTATAGAAGGTTGCATACACATTCAAACGATAAAAGACTTGAACAAAGCTAGACTTATATATAGATGTAAACAAGGAAAGATTTTTGTAGCGTCTATTAGTCACATCTGGTGTGTCAGAGCAGTCGATGTAACACTACAAATTAGAACATTACTTGAACAAAACCAGTTTCAGCTCGCGCTGAAACTAACTGTACGTAAACGATATTTTTATTTACTTAATATTATCAAATGGAATTGTAGATACATTACAGTAATTAAAATATTTTGTGTATTATTACAGAGTTTATTGGATATAACCGAAGAAGAAAAAATTAAACAGACATATAAAATACAGACATTGTACGCACATTATCTTTTTAGTAACAAAAGATTTCAAGAGGCAATGGATTTATTTTTAAAGTTAGGAACAGATCCATACGAAGTGATTAGATTGTTTCCTGATTTAGTTACACTATCAAGCAATAATCCTGAACTCAATGATTCAACAGCCAGTTTGTCAAAACTACAAGATCATGATTTAGAAAAAGGTTTGCGCGCATTAATAGTTTTTCTTACCGAAGTTAGATTTCAGTTAGTGAATGATACAAAAGCAGAAAAAAGTATGACAGCAGTAGCTACCGAACAGCTTTTAAAAATTATAGACACGACTCTGTTAAAATGTTATTTGCAGGTAATAATTTACAGTTGATAAAATTTAATAATTTTAGTCGAATTTGTATTAGAGAGTATTTTTTTTTTTAGACGACTGATGCATTGGTAGCGCCGTTACTTAGATTAAACCATTGTCATCTAGCAGAAGCTGAGAAAACGTTACTAATGTATCAAAAGTATCCTGAGCTTATCATATTGTATCAAACTAAAGGGCAGCATAGGAAAGCTTTGGAACTTCTTGAAAAACATGCTAAAGAAAATGATCCTAGTCTCAGGGGCACCGAGAGAACAATACAATACTTGCAGCATCTTGGCAAAGATCATATGGATTTAATTTTAAAATTTGCTGGTTGGGTTTTGAATGAAGATCCAGAACAAGGTCTTCGAATTTTTATGGAAGATATACAGGTAACGTTAGATATATCGTAATATTTTATCTTTATTTCGGTAATGGTTTTATCAATTTCATAAGTAGTGTATTTGTAATTATAGGAAGTTGAGCAGTTGCCAAGACCAAAAGTATTGGATTATCTTCTTCGTTGTTACAAAGATTTAGTTATAACGTATTTGGAGCATGTAGTACATATTTGGAATGAAACTAATTCACTGTGTCATAATGTTTTAATACATCAGTATAAAGAGAAGTGTTTAGCATCTATGAGCGATAATGCTACACCAGCTGAAAAACAAGCAGGTCAACATATTAGACAAAAATTACAACAGTTTTTAGAGAAATCTGTATATTACACTCCAGAGACGATATTAGTACATTTTCCGTTTGATAATTTATTCGAGGAACGTGCAATTATTCTTGGACGACTGGGACGCCACGAACAAGCCATATCGATATATATTAGTATTCTTAATGATATACCAAAGGCGACCGAGTATTGTCACAATGTATACAACAGGTATCAAAGTAAGTATTAATTTGTATATTCAAGGGACTGACTTACAAATTAATATAATTATTTTTCTACTACTTCGAAATGAAGAAACTGCAGATAAACAAAAACAGTCTGACGATGCAGATAAGGTTTACGTAATGCTTATTCAACAGCTATTGAAACCTGATAACGATGGTGTTTTGAAGACAGGTAAAAGTTGATTGTGTACAATACCAAATTCGCTTTTAAATAGTAAAAGTAAGTATATATTTAAAACAATATTTATTAGGATGTAGTTCCGAGATTCAACGTACAGCGCAACCTGATTTGGAAATGGCACTTGAATTACTTGAAAAACATGCATCAAAAATAAATCCATTGAAGGCATTAGATGTTCTACCAGATACAGTGCCGATAGGAAGAATAAAACACTTTTTAGAAGTTAGTTTGCAGGAGAAACTGAATGCTAGAAGACGAATACAAGTTTTGAAAGGTTTACTTTATGCTGAACACTTACAAGTGCAGGAGCAACGTATGCATTATGAATCGCAAAACGTTCTTATGACGGAATTTAACATATGTCCAGTATGTAAGAAAAGATTTGGCAATCAGAGGTTTGTATTTATACATTTTACAAGTAATATAGTTTAATCTTTGTTGCTAAATTCAATCATAATATAAATTACTTTTTGCAGCGCATTCGCTAGGTATCCGAACGGCGACATTGTACACTATTCGTGTCAAGATCGTAGAGCATAACGAAGAAATAATTTAAATAATGTATTCGTATGAACATATAATTTATATGTATTTATATTAAACAATTTAAAATGTATACTGCAATGTATTTATGCTCGTGTTATGTATATAAATGTATACATTTTTCCATTTGCCTTCCTTTTAAAACTTTTGTGATCTAGTCTTAAGCTTTGTTTAATTTTGTAATACAAACAATGATACATAATTTACAATTTATTTCCCTCCAAAAGAACACCGAGAACGACTGTTGGAAGAAAACTGCATAAAATGCTACGGTACTTGTTGCATATACGCGTGTATATATACATATGTTAATTTTTCAATTTTAGAATTTAAAAAAGGTCAAATAATATGAAAATAAAGATGTCGTAACATATCGGTATTGTGTTATTTTCTGGTAACAAAAAGAAATTTTTTTTACGTGCTTCATGTACGTTCGTTTCATTGCTTTTATATCAAACTCTTCTAAATTTCTTTCGATTTTCGAATATTTAAATTATATTTTTTGTCACAATGTAACAACTTTTCCAAGTTTTCATAACAATGTGTAACAGAGAGGATGGGGCGTGCCGGTCCAGAAAATGGGTAAACGGGACTAGTGATGTCATAAGCTATCTTGTATTCCTACGCCAGTTGTTATAAGGCAGGTACCTACTATGCCGATATAAATGTAGCCGTAAAGGTGAATGCTTTATTAATTAAATCTTTTAGTAGAATAAAAAATTAATTACTTTTAGGGTTGTTTGCTATACAATAGATTAATCGTAATATCGACATCGATCAGATTATTATTTATACATTTATAAAAAATGCATAGATGTCTTAAGTTAATTACTGTACATTTTTAATTTTAAAGAAAATGGGTGGTAGTAATGTATCGTATAGGAATAAAATTCAACGTTACTTGCAAATTCGTCAATAACCTTAAAAATTGAAGGATCATTATCATTATTCAAACATAATAATTATCGAGGAATTGTATCATGTTGAATGTAGCAATGTTTCTCGTTGAAAACAATCGTATTTAACGTTAACGAGGATAGAGGTAAATTTGATAATAGTTAAAGGCTTTCATTTCAAATTTTAATCAGCTGTGGATTATTGCAGGTGTTCGTAATGTTACGCATGTTTCCTATTGGTGGGTCGGTACTGGGACTAGCTACGCTGGCGTAGGTCGACGCCGTATGCGCTCAGTCAGTTGCGCGCCGGTCGGCTGTGTGGATGGGTTTGTGTGGATCGTTATCGGTGGTTTTTGGTGTACATTGACGGGTTTTTATGCAAGTACTGGGATAAAACGGTGTCGCGGGGTATCCTCACAAGAAGGTTAGTACACAATTTTCTTCAGTTTCATTTGAAAAACGAGAAAACAATCGTGTTTTACGATCGGTTGTCTCGTGATGGCTAACACTTGAGAGATAAAAATGGCGTGTGCCGCCTTTAGCTTCCTTGATTTCTCTCTGCTTTGAATCGTTATTCGACGTTTCTTCGCTATCACTTCAGACGGTGTTGAAACTACGATTGTGTTTCGAGTGTGCAAGATACCGTTTGTCATTTATCAGTATCGTTTTACCTCAACAATGATTTCAAATGAGTGCGGAATCGATTCTAACGATGAACCTGCCCACTGTGCGAACGAATGAATTAGCTTTTTCGTATCACCTTGTTGCGATACGATTGCTCAGACATTTTTTTCGTCTAACCCGTACGACGTTAAATCCATATTTAACGCATTCTATCATTTTCATTTTCTTCCGCGGTTAAATCATCATCGCATATAAATACATATATATGTATTCATCGCGGTTATGCGTTCATTTATAGCACTTTAATTTCCGCTACATGGTGTCCCCTGAATGGTTTCGTTCACCTGTCAAGACGCCCTATCTGTTGCTGACCTAATTTCGCTTCCCACTGAAAATCTGTCAGGCATTGTGGTAACGTCGGAAGACCAGTACATTGAACGGTTCTTTTACTATGTAAATACTTTTACTATGACAAACAAATGTTTGTTAGTACTTGACAAATACATGACATTTGTCACGAAAAATGACTTGTACCATAATAAGAATATCGGTACAAAAAGTTTTCCCGTATCTTGTTTTTCTCCTATTTTCATTGGAATTTTACGTTAAACGATTTTGTAGAAATATCATGTATATTTCTATTCGTTAGTTAGATATGTCTATGCAATGTAAATACGTATTGAATTACAATTTCTTGACTTTTGTTTTTACAACAATTTTCGAATGAAACATTTTTAGATGTTGAAAAAAAATGTCACGTCAATAACGTACACCTATACATATACATTTTGAAAAATACCTACGCTATACAGACGCCAGCGTATAATCTTTACGTACATTTTTCTGGCGCTAGTATGTTTTAATAATAACGATCTAGTCGCACTGTATATGTATTTAGATATTTAATTGGTGACGCTGTTAGAAATTGCGGTGCAAATGATTTCGTCACGGTACCGAAGTCACTGCTTAGTCATCGTTAAAAACTCTTGAATTGCTCACGAACTTGTAAATAAAGTACGGTATTTAGAGGAACCACTTATTCTTTTGTTCTGACCAAAAACAAAAAAGAAAACTATATCTATAGCGATTTGTACGCGTGTCATACAGTGCCGGTTTCGAAAGGGCCGAGCACAAAGGTTAAAATATTTGGATTCGTTAAAAAAACAAGCTGATCGTTTAACGAAGCTTTCTTCGATCGAGCGATTCTTTTCGTTACTAGTGTTGTGTTTACAGTTACGTCACCGTTGCCGAGCTTGGGCGTATGCGGATCTTTGGCATAAATTAATAAATTAGTGTCGTGCCGGTCGCTTCTTCCGGATTACGTTTTTGGTCACGTCTGGCCTTTCAAATTGTACCAGAACAACTGTACTTGAAAATATTGCGCGTATTACACGAACCGCGTGCACTTTAGTTTTCGTAGAATAAGTAATTTCGAAACGATCATAGATAGTTATTTAGAAATGGACCCAGTAAATTATTTACAGGGACGACGCCGACGTTGCTATGAATACGAACATTCACTATAAATACAAGAAAAAGTAATGTTTGCGCAATTCAAGGAGAAATAAAATACAATCATTGACCCTCGATAATTGTAACCTTGTACGGTATAGGTTCGTAGAGTCGCACTCTTGGCAGAGAATCTGTGAGCACGATTACACAGTACATGGGAAAATTACGTTGTAACGTTTACAATCGAGTTCGTAAAATTGTAACTGGTTCGGAATTAATTTAATCGTTTGCGTAAGCCCATTCATCTCAGACTTGATTTTATTTCACCTAAGGAATAATAAAGGCTTCGTTTAACTTATACGTTATCCCTCGACGTTCGTCGAATTGTAGGGAATTCGGATCTCCGTTTGTCGCGAACCAAACAACATTTCAGGATCAAACGATGCGTCCAGCGAACGCGTTGTCCAAGTAAATGAGGAGGTAACCAAGCTGCCGGTCGACGCCAGATTAGCGTAAATGCGGACGTGACGTAGTTTCGTGTACAGCGGCAAGTAGCCATACTCTATTCATGGAGTGCCACTTCCACAACCTTAATCGACGTTTTTTTTCGGCCTTCGTGCTCCAATCTCCACTTATATGTATATCATCTTTCATCGTATTATCGTTGCGTTTTACGAAAATACCTGTCGGCCGCGTATTTTTTGCGAGATACGTAATAACTGCAAGAGTACGTACCTATTTTTCCAATTTTATTGTTGCACCAGACGCGTTACGCGACCGACTAGTCTCTGTTATCGATCGAATTAGCTTTCGCCATAGATTGAATCTGCTTTTCTGAATCCCCGCAAGTTGCAGGGTTTTGACCTTTCGTCGCCGCGTGCCGAGTCATCCTCGATAAATAGAAAACCACACCGTGCCAAGGAATTTCGGATGCAAGCAATCATAATTTACCGCGGACCTTTTTCGGCCGGTTACGATTATCGAGTGCTGGTAGAAACACAAACAAACGTTGCGTCGACAGACATTTTTAATACACAGTTGGTCGACGCACTTGTTGGTAAAACAGTTACCTACATTGGCGTTTAGCGCGTGTTTTGGTCTACGGAATAATTTATTTTACGCTCGGGAAGCGTCGAATAGTACAAAAATAGACGTGACTTCCTACCAGCCGATGATATTAATACTATTTGATTGTACGACGAAGGAAACGATCTTCGGAGTATTTGTAAATATTACGAGGAAATTCATCGCGCCTTGAGCTCTATTTTACTAATTATTGAGTTCGAATGATTAGCGGTATATGTAGACCTTACCACGTTGTTACACGCGTTTACTCAATATTCTAGTAAACGCATCGCTACTCGCTAGCTACGCTCTTAACCTCATTAGCCGATGAACCCCTCTTCCGAAGCAAATAAAGTCGCATTGCTGACTGCATCCTTCGGATAGGGACGTTGAAAAGCAGGTCGCCGTATTTCCTCTTTCTTCTTCGACTATCTCTAATTGTAAGTTTATCGTTTCGTTATTTCAACTCTTCCTTCCCCAACACTAGCCTCTAGTCTTTGTGTCTCTGGGTGTCTCTGGGTGTCTCACAACTCGTAACGTCCTCCACCCATTTCTCTTCCAATTCATCCTCCTCCAAGCTATTGTTTTATCTTCTCTCCTATCGATCCTCCATTCGTACGGCTAACGGCCTCTTTACGATGAACATTTTTCCGCCGGATAGTTACGCGAAAAGGCATCTTTTCAGTATTCCAGGCCAAAAGACTCCCTTGCATTCGACACCGTCTACGATCACTGATTTTTTTTCGACATTGCGTTTTTAGTGTACCGCCCTGTGTATAATATACATATATTGTGAACATTGGCGCCACGGTGACTCCCGGTGGAAAATCAATATCCCGACGCTGTGTGTTCGTTCGTGGCGAGTTCATCTTACCTTCAGCGTTGCGGCATCTACAGAGCGCGGTCTTTTATACGGGATGAGAAACGGGTACACACACGAGCCGCTTCAAGTGCGACTTAATATGCACAGAGAACCGATTAAACGGCAAATTAACCCTAAACTCGACGCGGTACACAAAGGTCCGGTTGCCTGTTACAGTTCCCAGTGGAATTTCATCTCGGCCTCGCTGTTCATTTCCGCTCGAGTTTTGCTTTCCTTCGGTTTCGTTGGCTGCTTCCTCGTTAGAATTCGCGAGCAAAAGGTCGCGTAGAACACGAGTCTCTTTTTTTACTGTTTAGATGGAGGTGAACGTTCAAGGTCGTGAAAATATTCATCTATTGCTAATACGAAGGTTTCGGATAGATCGCGTAGACTAATTTTTATGACGCGCAAACAACGAATACAAAGTTGTTTGTCGGGATCGTTCGATTCGTCCTTGTGTTGAAAAGTCGACGAAAGTAAACGCAGAGCGTCGCGTCGGCGATCTCAACGATTTACTCGTCGTAGTAAAATCAACCTTCCACGATTATACGTGTCGTTCACCGTGTGATTCATTTTACCTCGCCCACTCGGCACGGGGCCACTAATATTCCTACTCTTTTGCCCCTGGTTTCTCTCTTTTCCTCTTCGACAATTCTCGTTAAGTATGTCGTTGCTTGCTTCTAATTGCTCTTAATGTACCGCTAGTGTCCAACGGACGCTCAAAAATGTCGTTCATTCCTGTGTAACTTTCTTTTCGTTCTCAGGGGTGTATCGAACGTTTGGGTCGGAGATGGGTACAATTTTATTCGAATAACGTCAACGTATAGAGATTTTGATCTAGATGAGAATTTTGCTTACCTACTCCAGCGAGACTAGGAAATTGGGTCACCGGTGGATCTCGATCTCTTTCCGATAAACGTGCAATATCGCGCCGATCACCGACGGAGATAGATCTTGCGTGAAAGTATCGGGTCGTTTCGATAATCTGGCGAATGAAAGAAATCGTAGAATAGAATATGTAAACGTAAAGCGACAAGAATTAGGCGGCAATAATTTACGGAGGTGCATGCAATTTTACGATATTTCACGGCATCCGTGACCCCGTTGAAGAAACCCACTCGTCGAGCAGAGGTTAAATAACGTGCCCCAGGAAGAGACACCCAAGCGATTATTTTCTTCTCTCAGCCATCGGAGTACCTGCTTAGAGCAATTTTTCTAAATGCTAAGGTATCGGTGACGCCCTTACAGGCATTCTCGGTTCACTCGAACTGCGCTGGATCTTTTCTTCTTGCCTTTGCAAAGCTAGCGGTGAAATGTCACCGTCAAGCAACGTCGCTCATATCGACTTACTGTGGTTTTCCTTGAGTTTTTGCACGGCTACCTGCGCGAGTACACAGAGGACGTGTCGAGTTGCCCCGCGGAACGCTCGGTAAGACCATCGATTCAATGAACGAGTGTTGTTGTTCACCGAAAACGACCGAGGAATCGAGCTAGTAAACAAATTAGGTAGAGTTCAATGTCAGAGATAAAGGAAACTGAGTATTTAAATGTGGTAATTGGTAGTATCCTCCCTCGTTGATAATGGTAATTAAATATAAAATATAATGGTAATTGTTTAAGCATAGAGCAACAGTTTTTGTCTGTAGCGTCTGAAATTACTCGACTAGTACATCGGGAAAGAACGTTCACCGTTGATTCGTTCGATCCCTGTTGCGACGCCATTGGTGCATATTTCGCACGTGTGACATCATTCGCGTGATGTAATCACTCGTCCAGGAGCTCCCACGCGGTTTGAGGACGTAACACTAACGCGCGTTGTCAGACCAAACGCCCTGGAAACAAAATTGTACGCGCACTTGACAATAGCGATGTATCGTACGTATATTGCTCTCCTTAATACTCTCCTAAATGCTCGCGATATCCTACTTTCCGACACGCCCATGTCCTTCGGTCGCGCTCGGATAAAAGACACGGCCGACAATGAGTGAAGCGAATCGTCAAAATTTCATCGGTAATTCGTCGTCTCCTGTTTGAACAAAGTTATTTTCCAACGAGTTCACCGTGTCGTCGAGTGAAACGCACGGCTAGCGGTTAGGCCGGTGTACAAAGATCAAGGCATCTTCATTTGCAATTCCGTGAATAGATTGCGTGTATTATTATTCGGAAAGCACGTTACGGTCTCGAATTAGTCATGTGTTTGTACCATTCAAGAATCGCACTTTCGTTCGACGTTGATCTCGAGACTCGGTAGTTAATTGTAAAACGCTGGCCCGATTGAAACTGTTATCTAACGCTCGACGTAAGATATATAAAATACATAAGAGAAAAGATAAGATTACTCTGCAATTGTTATCTCGGCGAAGGTTGAACGAAGTAGCAGAACGGATACTTGAGTGTGTTGCAAATGACAGGAAAAAAAAAACGAAAAAAAAAAAAAGAAAAGTAATCGCAGCTAAGATGCAAATATTCAAATATCGTTCTAGTTCTCGATCTGTAAATCGAGCAATTTTTACTCAACGCACTGTTTCTGTACTCATTTTATTCTGTTTCAGGAGCGCCCTTTCGCAGGGTAAGACACAAGTGAGTTGTTGGTCCGATTGGCAAAATGACGACCGACATCTCGGTGGTGCGAGGGGTTTGGGACCCCACGTTACAACAAGAGATTGTCGATGAGTACGAATACGACGGGGGAAACTCGAGCTCGAGACTTTTCGAACGTTCACGGATCAAGGCGTTAGCTGGTATGCATCGCTACTCTTTTTTCCCCGATCCATTTAGTCCATTTGTCGGTAATCGGTAAGGTCGTTCATAGTGACCTTAGAAAAATATACATACATGTAATACATAGCAGGGATATAACTGTAACAATTCTTTCCTGATTGCTTCGGAAACTAAACGATAGACCAACTATATCGCCACATCCTTTGATACAGATACGCCTTTTGATAAGTTGATAGTTTTATATCTATGTTCTTTGAGGAAAGTTCTTAGTAACGATCGTTGTACCAATAAGAATGTATGTAACGGTTCGGCGATGTTGCGTATTACGATATAATACATATAAATAAGAAAAACTTGGATTTTCAAAGTGATAATATAAGATCAATTGAAAATGAACTATGATAAGATTTTCTATAGCTTGAGAGGTAAATGTATCGAAAAGTAATCGTATCGCTGACAGAACGAAAATAAACGCAACTCGAACTATTTCTTATCATAAAGTGATTTTTCTTGTACAGAGTCTAACCTATTTTTCATTGTTTCTCCCACGACCAGGTGAACGTGAATTGGTACAAAAAAAGACTTTCCAGAAATGGGTAAACTCCCATTTGGTTCGGTGTTCATGCCGAATCGGCGATTTGTACGTCGATCTCCGAGACGGGAAGATGCTTATAAAGCTGTTGGAAATTCTGTCCGGGGAACGCTTGCCGCGACCAACGAAAGGAAAAATGCGAATTCATTGTTTGGAAAACGTGGATAAAGCCCTGCAATTCTTGCGCGAGCAAAGGGTACATCTGGAGAACATGGGATCTCACGACATAGTCGATGGAAATCCTCGTTTGAGCTTGGGTCTCATCTGGACCATTATTCTCCGTTTCCAAATTCAGGATATCACTATCGAGGAAACGGACAATCAGGAAACGAAATCGGCGAAAGACGCTTTGCTTCTTTGGTGTCAGATGAAGACAGCCGGGTACCACAACGTGAACGTACGGAACTTTACCACGTCCTGGCGCGATGGCTTGGCTTTCAACGCGATCATTCACAAACATCGTCCCGACTTGATTCAGTTCGACAAGCTCTCGAAATCGAACGCCATTTACAATTTGAACAACGCGTTCAACGTGGCCGAGGATAAGCTCGGTCTCACGAAACTTCTCGATGCCGAGGATATATTCGTCGATCATCCGGACGAGAAATCGATCATCACCTACGTGGTAACGTACTATCATTACTTCTCGAAAATGAAACAGGAAACTGTTCAAGGTAAAAGGATAGGCAAAGTAGTCGGCATCGCGATGGAGAACGACCGCATGATACACGAATACGAAAGCTTGACTAGCGACTTGTTGCGCTGGATCGAGGGCACTATAGAGGCTCTGGGCGACCGTAGATTCGCCAATTCGCTGGTCGGCGTTCAATCGCAGCTTTCACAGTTCTCGAATTATCGTACCGTGGAAAAGCCGCCCAAGTTCGTCGAGAAAGGTAATCTCGAGGTGCTACTGTTTACTCTGCAGTCCAAGATGCGAGCGAACAATCAAAAGCCGTATACACCGAAGGAGGGCAAGATGATCGCGGACATTAACAAAGCATGGGAGAGGCTGGAGAAGGCCGAGCACGAGCGAGAGTTGGCTCTGCGCGAGGAATTGATCCGTCAGGAGAAGTTGGAGCAATTGGCAGCGAGGTTCAATCGAAAAGCCAGCATGCGAGAGACTTGGCTGTCCGAGAATCAACGGTTGGTCTCGCAAGATAATTTCGGTTTCGATCTTGCCGCGGTCGAGGCCGCGGCCAAGAAACACGAAGCCATCGAAACCGACATCTTCGCGTACGAGGAACGAGTTCAAGCGGTGATGGCTGTTTCGCAAGAACTCGAAGCCGAAAACTATCACGATATCGAGCGTATCAACGCGCGCAAGGATAACGTTCTGAGATTGTGGAATTATCTGATAGAATTGCTTCACGCTAGGAGAATGAGATTGGAATTGTCTTTGCAGTTACAACAGAACTTCCAGGAGATGCTGTACATCCTTGACAGCATGGAAGAGATAAAGATACGCTTGCTAACCGATGATTACGGAAAGCACTTGATGGGCGTGGAAGATCTTCTACAGAAGCATTCTCTCGTGGAAGCTGACATCAACGTTTTAGGGGAAAGAGTGAAAGCTGTCGTTCAGCAGAGTCAAAGGTTTTTGGAACACGGGGAAGGTTATCGGCCGTGTGACCCAACCATCATCGTCGAGCGCGTGCAGCAACTCGAAGACGCGTATGCCGAACTGGTCCGTTTGGCCGTTGAACGTCGAGCTAGGTTGGAGGAGTCTCGTAAACTTTGGCAGTTCTACTGGGACATGGCAGACGAGGAGAATTGGATAAAGGAGAAGGAACAAATTGTATCGACGGGAGATATTGGCCACGATCTGACGACTATAAACTTATTGCTGTCGAAACATAAAGCTTTGGAAAACGAAATCCAATCGCACGAACCGCAATTGATGTCCGTGGCCGCTGTTGGAGACGAGCTGGTTCGCCAGCAACACTTTGGCTCCGACCGCATCCAAGAAAGACTTGAAGAGATTCTGGGAATGTGGAATCATCTTCTAGATTTGGCTGCGTTCAGAAGAAAGCGTTTGGAGGAAGCTGTCGACTACCATCAATTGTTCGCAGATGCCGATGACATCGATATTTGGATGCTGGATACCCTGCGACTGGTTTCATCGGAAGACGTCGGTAGAGACGAAGCCAATGTTCAGTCGTTGTTGAAGAAGCACAAAGACGTCACGGACGAGCTTAAGAACTATGCTACCACCATCGATCAGCTTCATCAACAAGCGTCGGGGCTTGGGGAGCAAGACGCCAAGTCATCGGAAGTACTGGAGAGACTCGCTTCCATAGACTCGCGATACAAAGAACTGATGGAGCTGGCCAAGCTGCGCAAGCAAAGACTGTTGGATGCGTTGTCTTTGTATAAGCTGTTTAGCGAATCAGACGGAGTCGAGCAATGGATTGGTGAGAAAAATCGTATGTTGGAAACGATGGTTCCTGCCAAGGACATCGAAGACGTCGAGATCATGAAGCATCGGTACAACGGCTTCGAGAAAGAAATGTACGCGAATGCCTCGCGAGTTGCCGTCGTGAATCAACTGGCGAGACAATTGTTGCACGTCGAACATCCAAATTCCGAGCAAATAGTCGCTCGTCAGAACGAGCTGAACCAGAAGTGGGCCGAATTAAGGGACAAGGCGGAGAATAAACGCGACGAGCTGAATTCCGCTCACGGTGTTCAGACTTTCCACATCGAATGTCGCGAAACTGTTTCCTGGATCGAAGACAAGAAACGTATCCTCCAGCAAACCGATAGTCTCGAGATGGACTTGACCGGTGTTATGACTCTGCAGCGTCGACTGAGCGGAATGGAACGCGACTTGGCAGCTATACAGGCTAAATTGGATGCTTTGGAAATGGAGGCTCAAAACATTCAGCAGCAAAACTTGGAAGATCCAGAGATGATTCGCGAGAGAATTACGCAGATCCATACGATTTGGGAGCAGTTAACTCAGATGTTGAAAGAACGCGATGCCAAGTTAGAGGAAGCGGGTGATTTGCACAGATTCTTGAGAGACCTCGATCACTTCCAGACCTGGCTGACCAAGACGCAAACGGACGTTGCCAGCGAGGACACTCCGACCACCTTGGCCGATGCCGAGAAACTATTAACGCAGCATCAGAACATCAAGGAAGAAATCGACAACTACACCGATGATTATCAGAAGATGATGGAGTACGGCGAGAGGTTGACCAGCGAGGCGGGTGACGGTGATACACAGTACATGTTCCTGAGAGAAAGATTGAACGCTTTGAAAATGGGTTGGGAGGAATTGCATCAAATGTGGTACAATCGGCAAATCTTGTTGTCGAACTCGTTGAATCTACAGGTCTTCGATCGCGACGCTCGCCAGGCAGAGGTGCTTTTGTCTCAGCAAGAACACATTCTCGCCAAGGACGAAACGCCAACCAATTTCGAACAGGCGGAGCATATGATCAAGCGTCACGAGGCCTTTATGACGACGATGGATGCGAACGATGAGAAAATCAACTCTGTCGTGCAATTCGCCGGAAGACTTGTCGACGAGGGTCACTTCGCGGCTGACAAAGTCAAAAAGAAGGCAGAGAACATCAACGATCGTCGCCGTATCAATCGCGAGAAGGCCAATCAGTATATGGAGAAGCTGAAAGATCAACTGCAATTGCAAATGTTCTTGCAGGACTGCGAAGAATTGGGCGAGTGGGTGCAGGAGAAGCATATCACGGCCCAGGATGAAACTTATAGAAGCGCGAAAACCGTGCACAGTAAATGGACGAGACATCAAGCCTTCGAGGCGGAGATCGCGAGCAACAAGGACCGTCTGCAGCAGTTGCAACAGGCCGCCGAAGAATTAATTAAACAGAAACCGGATTTGGCCGAGATCATCAAACCCAAGGTGGCCGAATTGGCCGATCAGTTCGAGGAACTTGAAACCACCACTCACGATAAAGGAGAACGTCTGTTCGATGCCAATCGGGAGGTTCTCATACACCAGACTTGCGACGACATCGATTCTTGGATGAACGAGCTGGAGAAACAGATCGAGAGTACCGACACTGGTTCCGACTTGGCATCCGTCAACATCTTGATGCAGAAACAACAAATGATCGAGACGCAAATGGCGGTAAAGGCGCGACAGGTGACAGAGCTCGATAAACAGGCAGAACATTTGCAACGTACCGTTCCCGATGATAAGATGGAAGAGATTAAATGCAAGAAGGAGAAGGTCGCGCAGAGATTCGCTCAATTGAAGGCGCCTCTGATCGATCGCCAGCGTCATCTCGAGAAGAAGAAGGAGGCGTTCCAATTTAGGCGCGACGTGGAGGATGAGAAACTCTGGATCGCTGAGAAGATGCCGCAGGCTACCAGTACGGAGTACGGGAACTCTTTGTTCAACGTGCATATGTTGAAAAAGAAGAACCAGTCTCTCCGCACGGAAATCGAGAATCACGAGCCTAGGATCAACTTGGTATGCAATAATGGACAGAAACTGATCGACGAGGAACACGAAGACAGCCCCGAGTTCCGAAAACTTATATCCGAGTTGACCGAAAAATGGAAGGAGTTGAAGGATGCCGTGGACGATAGAAACAAGCATCTGCTTCAAAACGAGAAGGCTCAGCAGTACTTCTTCGACGCAACCGAGGCCGAGTCCTGGATGAGCGAACAAGAACTGTACATGATGGTGGAAGATCGTGGCAAGGACGAAATTTCTGCTCAGAATCTGATGAAGAAACACGAATCGTTGGAGCACGCCGTTGAAGACTACGCGGAGACGATCCGTCAGCTGGGAGAAACGGCCAGGCAGCTTATCAACGATCAGCATCCTTTGGCTGATCAGATTGCCGTTAAACAGTCACAGGTGGATAAGTTGTACGCCGGATTGAAAGATCTGGCTGGCGAACGACGAGCCAAGTTGGACGAGGCGCTTCAGCTGTTCATGCTTAACAGAGAGGTGGATGATCTGGAACAATGGATCGCGGAGAGAGAATTGGTCGCGGGAAGCCACGAGTTGGGCCAGGATTATGATCACGTGACGCTCTTGTGGGAGAGATTCAAAGAGTTCGCTCGAGACACGGAAGCGATAGGCTCCGAGAGAGTTGCAGCGGTGAATGGCATCGCAGATTCGTTGATCGCAGCTGGCCATTCCGACGCAGCGACTATCGCCGAATGGAAGGATGGCTTGAACGAGGTCTGGCAAGACTTGCTCGAGCTGATCGAGACGCGTACGCAAATGCTGCAAGCTAGCCGCGAGCTGCACAAGTTCTTCCACGATTGTAAGGATGTGCTGGGCAGAATTCTGGAAAAACAAAACGCCATGTCCGACGATCTTGGTCGCGACGCTGGCTCTGTGTCTGCTCTTCAACGAAAGCACGGTAATTTCATGCAAGATCTGTCCACGCTGCAGAGTCAAGTATCGCAGATCCAGGAGGAATCTGCTAAGCTGCAAGCAAGCTACGCCGGCGACAAGGCCAGGGAGATAACAAACCGCGAGGGAGAAGTTGTGGCTTCGTGGAACAATCTCCAGTCGCTCTGCGACGAAAGAAGAGCGAAATTAGAGGACACCGGCGATCTATTCCGCTTCTTCAACATGGTCAGAACTCTAATGATCTGGATGGATGACGTCGTGCGTCAAATGAACACCTCTGAGAAGCCTCGTGACGTCGCTGGTGTCGAGCTTCTGATGAACAATCATCAGAGTTTGAAGGCTGAGATCGACGCCAGAGAGGACAACTTAATGGCGTGTATTAATCTAGGAAAGGACTTATTAGCTAGGAACCATTATGCCAGTACTCAAATCAAGGAAAAATTGGCAGCTCTCACTGATCATAGAAACGCATTGCTGCATAGATGGGAAGAACGTTGGGAGAACTTGCAGCTCAGTAAGTACACATGTATACAATTTTTCATGTATAATCCAGATATTACGAGTCTTGATAGTAATTATAATTTTTTCAACATTTAAGTTCTGGAAGTCTATCAATTCGCCAGGGATGCCGCGGTCGCTGAGGCATGGCTAATTGCTCAAGAACCATATCTTATGAGCCAAGAACTTGGTGTAAGCACAGATACTTACATTGCTACTTTTTCTAAATAGTCTCATCAATTATCGATTTAATTATTTCTGAATGTATTTTGTTCTATTATAAATGTAATTGTTACAGCACACGATCGATGAAGTTGAGAATCTAATTAAGAAACATGAAGCATTCGAAAAGTCGGCAGCTGCACAAGAGGAAAGGTTCAGTGCCTTGCATCGACTCACCACGGTTAGTAGTTTCTCCAATCCAAATTTTATTTTCATTCATTCGTTTAATTTGTGGGAACGCGGACATGTTATAGTTTGAGTTGAAAGAGTTGAAGAGAAGAGAACAGGAGCGAGAGGAAGAAGAGAAACGTAAGAAAGAAGAAGCAGCAGCAGCCGAGGCAGCTCGATTAGCTAAAGCAACGCCGGTAACTAGTCCAGATGAACCGCCCAGTGAAAGGTACACTATATTTCAGTATTTGTATCGTTGTTGCATACTAGTTTCTAAGGTGGAGAACATTTAACCAGTAAGCAAATTATAGTGTACTGGGTCCTAAAGTTAAATAATGAAAATTCGTCTAGTTACGATACAATAATGCATACAGCTTTATTTCAAACACAAAATAACAATAAAAATGTTATAGAGCCGAAGCTGATGGTGTAACTAGTGGAGAACGTCCTGCCGGCGAAGACGAATCACATGGTAAGTAAAATATGTATCATGTATCGCACAAAGTATTAAAGGGCATTTTAAACAATACTTGGTTCAAAACGGTTACATCTTCAAAGGTTCTGTTTCCATTGAAAGCTTTGGTTACAATGTCTTCTGGCAAGACAAATTTAACGTCCTTTGATAATAGTAATAATCCAGGAATGATAATCACCGATTGCTTGATTGTACTACAAAAATGAATATGGATTTTTTCATATATACATATATTGTACTACTAATACAATGTGTACTTTACGGTTTCGCTTTTCACTTGTACACTTAACTCTCAGGCGACTGGTTTTACGAACTGGTTTGTTTTGAATAAGCATGAAATTGCTAACAGCACGTTTATTTTTGCCTTTTTCTCCAACCTTTTTTTCGAAATTGACTCCGTTCCATCGACTATCCGTTTGTTCCAATTGTAAATCCCTCCTAAATGCACCCTAAAATGCGGCACGGAATGCACAAACCACAGTGGCACATCGCAAGGCTTCTACACGTACACCACAGCCTCAAGATAAACCGAAGGAAGGTGAGTGTCCTGACGATATAAATATTGCCCTTCTTGAGACCGAAATTATTTTATGTTTGAATTTTTCTTTGAAAATCATACATTTGTTCTTCACTATTCGAGAATCACCAAGCAGTGCATTATTTCTCAGACACTTGTGCATCGTTCAACATACTTTGCGTCCACTTCATTTACCTTTTCTATAACTCATATTTATTTTATTTGATTTATTTATGACTGTCGAGTTCGAAGGGTTGAAAAATCATTTGGAGGATATTGAGAAATTTTTAGCAATAAAATGATGTAGCGTATACTAATTTTATTGTTCGTAATTACGTCACTCTATTAAATACCAGTGAATTTTTTACGTAAAATGATTTCAGTGCAACAATTTGTTGTTCGATCTTGTTTCCGTCCCTTTCGCAATAGTGTTACTTTCTTGTTCTATGAATGAGAATCTGGTATTTGATAACTGATTAAAGTTACATTTTACATATACATAGATCCTGTTACATTGTTCCTTTAAGCTGGTGATGGAACATAAGATTAAATCGTTTCATAATGGTGCATTTTACAGCAGACTTTTCGTCTTTTCTTTCGCATTAAAATTAATCTGTATTGTGTGACAAGTGTCGTTTTTGAAGTAAACGTATTTCAATTTAAATTTTTACACAATATGGGTTAAATCATAATTTTAGAAAAACTTTAACTCTTTCAGCATATCCCTAGGCCAACTGCACCTATCGCTATAATTATAACTGTAATCGTTTATTTGCTTTTATTAACTCTTTATAACAGGTGACGGCGCCGTTCTAACCGAGCTACAGAACAAACATTTATTGAACCAGATTAAGTGAGATTTAAATTAAATATTGCATTTGTTAAATAGTAGTGTTTAATATGTATTATTCGATAATGAAATTTCACATTTTCTTCAAACGATGATTGCGATTCGCATAAGAAGAAACTAGTTTTTCATAAAAAAAAAAAAAGAAAAAAGAAAAAAGGTAAGCGTAGAAAAGAAACGTAGATTTGATGGTGTTTACAATTTCGAACTATGCTTCTTTACGCGTGCATAACATTTCCTTCTATAACAAATACTTTTGTAGCAAATTATTAATTTACTACGAAGTACTTCATCTGTAGCCTTTATTTCATCTGTTCTTTCATCGATATATTCTTGTAACCGTAATGTAGCAATCATTATATTAGTGATTCTGTACATTAGTTTCATCCCCTCAACTCGTAATATTTAATTCTAAACTACAGCATGATAAAATTGGTATGTGGTATATAGTGCATGCTCAGAAACCTGCACGTCTATCTATGCGAGGAGAAGCAACACCATCCGCTACTTCCTCACCCATGAAATCTGCACAAGGTCTATCCAGTCCAACAAGTAAGTTCACTTAAAGCATAACTAATCACATTATTCGTCGTTCGAA
This sequence comes from Hylaeus volcanicus, assembly GCF_026283585.1. NCBI lineage: Eukaryota > Metazoa > Arthropoda > Insecta > Hymenoptera > Colletidae > Hylaeus > Hylaeus volcanicus. Next base: position 1,178,334 of record NC_071978.1, read on the forward strand.
AAACGAAGAATTTCCCAAAGTTCCGTACATAAAGAATATATTTTCTTTAAAACTTGAGCGGGTAATTACAACAAGCTACAAATCGAATACTCGTGATTATGTAATGCTAAAATAATTCGGTTCTTTGTGGAAGCTATCCACTCTTTCTCTTGGACCAGCTGGACACACGTGACCAAATTTGTCCGCGAAATGACAAGCTTCCAGGATTCGTAAAGTTTCGTCAACAGAACGTGCCAAACAATTTTCGCTGATCGCGACGTGTCGGATCAATTGATTCTTATCGATGAGAAACACTGCCTTTAGGGATATCCCTTCCTCTTCGTTAAGTACGCCGTACATCTTCGATATCTTGTGATTTCGATCCGATAAAACGGCGATCTTCATATTGCCCAGACCGCCCTGTTTTCGTGGAGTTACGATCCATGCTAGGTGTGAATACTCAGAATCCGTAGAAATTGCTACTATTTCGCAATCTTTAATATTAACATTTGATATATTAATCGTTATGAACTTTGGTGAAAATTCCTGTAGGCGATAACTAAAAGAGAATAATTGACAAAGGTGTACTTGATTTTTGAAATTCTTCCAAACGATCGTTGTATAGTATGATTTCGGTGGGACAAATGAAAGTAAAATCGTACGGGTAGAAAAGTAGTACCAAATATTTTCCCTTGTAGTCGTTCGATGATATAGTTTCCATTTTCATATCAATTATTGCAACACCTGACCAAGCCGGCGCAGGACTTACTGGTACAGGTACTAGTTGTAACTGTGGTTCTCGTGATGTTTGTGGCTGCTCCCCGCAACAGAAGTTTTCGCGTTCTAATATTTTTTTGCCAAAAGATTTGTCAAAAGTCGTCATGATTCTCTAATAAAAATCTCTTATAAAACGTTACGTGTATTACATGTCTATGTACAGACATGAACATTGCTGAATATCGACTCCATGAAAACAATTTTTCTTTATTTTTAACAAATTGTACAAGGATGAAAGCAGAGAATTGTCGCATGATCGTATTGCATGGGTATTTACTTGAAATTGGCATGATTCGGTAAATATGGTATCGTATATGTACGTATGTTAGTAATGAACTCCTACCTCTGACCAATTCTACAAATTAGGCTCTCGATATAAAGAGTAAGTAGCTAATCATATCGTGTGTGTTACGTGTATCGTTGAAAGCTCCAAAAGGTGGAAGCGGTTCCGAGTCTGGTACTTTAAGACGTAAGGAACGTAGTCGCAGCAAGTCGCCATTCAGAAGTTTCCGCTGGAGAAAATCTGCCAAGTCGCCGAGTTTAGATCGCAGTGGCGTGAGTGACGATGAACGCAGCATTTCCGGTAAGCAGTTCTCATATGAACCATCCTATACGATTCCAACGTGATACCTACCATTTCATTTTCCTTAACGGAGATTTCAAGCGGTACAGTGATAAGAAGGAGCGATTTAATTTCTACGATCCAATGGAATCAATATCTATGTAAACTACTGTTTTATTTAAGAACACGTTAGCGATATATTAATTAGCAATTAAAGTAAGTTAACGAATCCTTTGTTACTTACGTCAGATGTTCAAGGTTTTTGTGAAACCGAATCTTTTCCGACATCGAACAACTACTAATCCTTCTGTTTTCAGCCTTGTTGACGATACTGGCGTGTGCTATGAGAAATAAGATGTTGAGAACGTGGGTCATACCAATATTAACAGTAATGTCAAATTTTTGCTGCATCCTACTAATTGTATGCGATTAGAATTGAATCTGTTTAGAAATGGTGTTGCACCGTGAATGCGCGTGTATGTTTGGGTATTTAAATTGCATTTAGCATCGTCTAACATATTTGGGAGCTGTTTACCGGGATCATCTTCCTGCCTGAAATGAATTTTTCTGTAATAAATGTACGATTTATAGGAAATTAATTATGTTACATGTTTGCAGCCCTGTTGTGTATCCAAAGGAAACTGGATGCCGAGTGGAACGTAGATAATTCGGGTTTCTAATGACTTATCAAATAAATGAACTCATCGATTTGTTTGTATTTCTCAGTTGTTTTACGTTACATTACGATTTTCCAGAGCAACGAAGTCCTACCGATGACGAATTCGAAGGCGTGTTGCAAAGAAAACACGAATGGGAGAGCACAACAAAGAAGGCGTCCAATCGGTCCTGGCACAAGGTGTACATGGTTGTTCGTGGCCAAAGTTTGTGCGTATATACGGACCAAAAATCGTACAAAGCAGCTCCTGATCAATCGTACAAGGGAGAAAGTCCTCTCGATCTGAGAGGTGCAACTATTACCGTAGCGAACGATTACACCAAGAAGAAACACGTCTTCCGAGTAAAGTAAGCTGTATAAAACTATTCTTACCAATTGTATAATAATGACGGTCAGTAGCCAAACACGTTCGCATTACGTGTATCGCAAAGTTCGTCAAGGTTATCGATACCAATGTGATTCTGCATCGCTTAATATTAAAATGAGGTAATACAACAATTCTAGTAATCTAATAAGATCTCGATTTAAGTAATGCATATATGTTTCAAAAATGACGATACAAAACAGTATTAAATTCTTGATACTTGGTCCTAAGTATCAAAAGTTTTCAAACGATCTATTTATTAAATGTTGCAGATCGCAAAGCGGATCCGACTTCCTGTTCCAGGCCAAAGACGATGCTGAGATGAACGAATGGGTTACAATGCTGAATCAAGCAGCACAGGGTGCATCAGGTGCAAGTACGTCCAGGGCACATACTTTGCCCGCGCCCACACAAGCCGAAACCAAGCGGCGTAGCTTCTTCACTCTCAAGAAAAAGTGAGTTTAGAGATAGGAGTTTCTGGAAAAGATTATTGTATCCCGCGTATGACATTACGTAACGCTTACATATCACGCGAAATTATGAGATTCATGGAAGTTCAAAGGAAACGGAGCATCTGTTGTCCACGTGCTTTGTCTAACATTTCTTTTTTCGTCATTCACCTTGCGAATCGATAGCCAATTTCATAACATGTTTACAATTGTACATTTCGCTTTTTATATTTTCATCGTTGACGAATGTTAATTATATTTTCTTTATTTACTCGACGAGCCGTGTCGACCAATTGTTAAAGTAATTAATATTAACGTGTAATTATTAAATGCTCGTTCTAGAAGACCTTGTAAAACTATATTTACAGGGTAACGCTGTGTGTCGACTTGGATGTAACATTTTCCTATTTTTTTTTTTTTTTTTTATTATTATTATTCAGTGCTCTAATTTGATAGCCCCCTCTCGCCGTCTATATCTCTGAAAGCGAAGTAACGAAGTCCATTGTAGGTTTAAAAGTATAGGCATTAACGGATACTTTGCTTCTTTTCTTGAGTGTTATTGATCATCCTTATACGAGTGGCAGGTGATCACCTCGGAGCATCAGAATGAATGACAGTTAAAAAATTCGAGGTCTTCCCAGTCATTCCATTATACGATTAGCGCTGGCAGACATCCATTTCATTCGATCATATTGCATTTATCATATTTTAGAAAAGCCAAAAAGTAGAAAGTGAAACCAATGAACGTAAGAAAACAGTACACAATTGGAACAACATTTAGTGATTGGCGGTGAGTCGCACAACAAATCCTAGATCATTACCGTCGTACTATTGCACGATTAATTGATCATCGTTTTCCAGTTGATTTTCTCCTTTTGTTCCTTTATATTCTTTTTTTTTTATTTTTTTTTTTATATATTATGATTAGCATCTCGAGAAGTACAAGAGGAATGTTCTTCCAATTGTGAATGCGGAATGATTACCGAGGTTCTCTAAGTAAGAGAACGTGTATGTGCAGTGCTTACTGTGTTTCATATTCTAGAGGTTCCTTTAGTTTCTGTGAAACTTCGGAGTCGCTAATTACAGTCCTATTTCGTTATCCGTTTATAGATTTGGGACTAATTACTAATTTTTTGTTCTAGAACAATTGCTATCATAAATAAAATTATATATATATATATAGTAATTGAATGTTAAATTAAATGTTGCGATATTCTAAAATTCTAAAATTATACAGCAAAGTAGTGAAGTAAGACAGCAAAGTCCAAAAAAGATTCGTTGACCGTCAAAATAGTCTCAATTACATTAAATTCCGTGTCAGTCGTTCAACGAATAGCGAGATGGATGACCGTATTACCTAACAGATTGCTGTATTTTTAGCGACAAAACATTTCTAAGCATTTCTACAATTTACAAAAAAAATTCGTATCACTCAAATATATGAAACACGATCGTTTTAACGCGTCACGTTTATCCAACAGTTCAGTTCACAGGCGCTTCTTATTCGCATTTTTCATTGCTTTCATAAAAACGTTTCTTTCGTTCGCATAGTATGATGTATTTATTATATGCGTAGACAGATTACAATAATTTGTATCGTTGCTGATTTATAATTGTGGCTATCCTTTTTATAATCGCTTATTCATTACATCATTAATTTTTTCACGCTTCTTTGCTGTCAGAGAACTTTCAGAGATCTTTCTTTGTAAAACGTAAACGTTGTTGCCATTTCTATTGGAGGTAAATTGTATATACACGCGGTACCCAACAGGCGAGTTGATTCGTGCATATTACTTCAATTATTAGAATTTATGTGTAGCATTCGTATGGCCGTCAGACTTTGAGTGATAGGATAACATTCATTAGTAGAATCAAAAGATATTTTGAGACGTAGTAATGTTTTCCTCGTATACAACGATGGTCCATTTCAACCTACCCATTTTATTGTCTTCACAATTGTACATTACATTTTAAAGATAACAAAATGGTAAGGATAAAAATGGACTGTACTGTGTTTTCTTGTGGAAATCCCACGCGACTCTCAATTGATACATAAATCATAAATTTTAAACTCCAGTATCACAGTGCGTTAAGGTTTTAATTTAATGTTTACTTTGTTTGCCAATTTTCAGCTAAACCGGAGCAGTGAAGTTCGGTATAAGCCGCTCAGCACAACACACGCGTTTAAAGAGAAATGTTTCGTCGCTCTGTGTGGTTAAAGCAACGCTAACATAACAAATTAGGTGACATACACACGGCCATGGTGTTTTACGAAATGAATTGAAGGACGACGTTTACTAAATGAGTCATTTAACGAAATGCCTACATCTCGACTACTATCAGCCACGGAATAATAGAATATTTAAACAGCTGTCCTGTATGTGTTAAATACTTCACGTGCGGTAGGCCATTCGAAGTCTAATTGCGTTTTTAGTTCTTCAAGGAATTTTTGGACACTTTGCAATATACCGCTAGTTGAGAAAGTGACACACATTCGATATGTCCCATGTTAGCGTGATCGAGCGTTTACTAACTTGGATGTCTCTACCATCATCAAAAAGTTTATCGTACATGTTATTATTTAATGTACTCTATCGTGAAACATCTTCTCAACCTATTTTTTCAAACGTGATATACTATTATTCGTAAAAGAAATAATATAAATTAATTTCATATGGTATTATCTTGTCTGTAATATCGCTTTGCGTAAATTTTAATCGAAACAAAAAATGGTTTTTAAAGCTATTTTTTGATTGCTGCAAGAGTTCTATCAGCTAGTAAACATACCACTGTATGCTGAAAATAGTAGTATATTTACCGAATATTTAATTTGTACATCATGAGCAATTTTTAACGTATATATTGAACATACCCGTCGCACAATGAAGTTATTCGAGTAAACGAGTCTTTGTTTTTTACATGCTACATAACGCTTTTACTATATAACAGTGCCTTAACAGGACTGTATTTTCTGTCATATTAAATACTTATTGAGAGTCTTTGACAATGTTAGAGTAGTGAAAATATCTACACTGCACTATTTCGTGTTCTGTATACAAAATTTGTAGCCAAGCTTTAAAAATTATATTCTGATCTGTATCCAGCAAAAGATTGTTTATAGAACTTACGCAGCAACCCGTTGTCTATTGTAGGCAGAAGTAACGTTTTTTGATTTATGATTTAACCCCTCTTAATTTTATTTCAGAAAAGGGTTCAGCCGACTTTTTAATTTTCTCACATTTCTTTCGCCTCTGTACTTCTTATTATATGATTTTGCGTTTTTCTGCAAACGATATGTTTGCGTTTCGATGACTGCCATATATTTTTAAGAAGCACACTAACTTGGGACATGATATATAAATATATAAATAAATATATAAATATTATATATATAAATATAAATTAGCTTTTAACAAATTGTTAAATATGCTGAGCCCTACGGGAATAACGCATTGGAGAATTATAAAGAATGGAACACTGTAATAATTCGAAAAATTTCCTCTTATAAAGATCCCAAATATCATGATTCTATGAAATTAAAGACAAGAAGAAGGGACGTTTAAGTGTTTTTTTAAACTTCTCTGCGCGCAATGCAAGTTCTTATCAAGCGTGTGCTTACACTAAAATCACATTAATCGATGTTGATTCAACCTAAAAGTGTCCCGCTTGATTTCAACTGAATTATCGCGTTGTGACTTGTGCGATTGTTAACTTTCTTTATTTTTCGTTTTTAAATATTTATGACGTTCGTTTTGTTTCGTATAGCATGTAAGAATAAGATCAACGCGAAGTTTATGAAGGATCGTGCTCGAAACTTGTTCGGCACGGACTAACCATTGACTTTTAGAGAAAATTTATTTGTATTCTATCGTCTCATTTCAATGCGACTCGATCAACCTGATGTCGACTTGTTCCATATTTCGGAATGAACCTTTTTTTACTTATCGGTAACAACAATTTTCATAATGTTCCTCTGCATAGCACATGCCGAGAATGTGTTTCACGAAACGTCTCATGTTTTTTTACCTACTGTACCATGCGCTTCACTGATTTGTACATACAATCACGGGTAACGCAATATGCTTAATATAAGGTTGAAAATGATGGTAATAACAGTCTAATCAAAATCAGCAACACTTTCGCTTTTTTCTAATTTAATGCATGTGCATTTAGTAGATATTTTTTAAATATTCAGAGTCGCATTGCTACACTACACACAACTTGATATTTCATAGCTATGTGTTTTATATATAAATATATATATATAAATAAATAAATATATATATATATATAAATATGAAACAATGAAGAACAGTAAATTATAAGAAATAAAAATTATTATAATAGATAATACATGATAATTGTAAAACTACCAGATTGTACTTCGTGTACAAATATCCCTCTTACCATAATTCCTAAGAATATTCTGTACAGGGTAATTAAAAAATGGAGCTACAAAATTATATCTCATCTTACCTTCAAATTGAAGGCTAGAATAATTTTACTTTTTTTTTTTATTTCTTTTGAGTTTGCCTGTACAAATTCAAAATTTGTTTATATGCTTATATATACATATATAATGTTAATAAAAACAAGGCAGAACCTTTGTAAAATGGTTTTTATAAAGAAAAAAACAAAGATAGTGAAAGACATATAAGGAACAATGTCTACAGAAAATATTAATTTTTAGTCATTTTAATTAGTAATGTTGAAATTGAAGCTTATTATTTCCATCATCTGTAGTTCAATTTTATAACTGCAATTATGTATTATGCATTGGTTTTAGGAAATGCATTATTACATTTTATTAAAAACTACCGATTAATCGATTAAGTAACTTTGAAAATGTTCTTTATGTCGACATACATATCCAACGCAGAGGTGACATTTTCGTTGCCAGGAAATGAAACCCATTATCTAATGTAGTTTTATTATTACTTCTGAGAACCGCCATTAAAGTACTTACTTACCCAACAATTTCAATATTATTTTACATTAAATAAATTTTGTAAATATAGTAACGAACAAATTTTACTGTTGTACTAATTTACTTTGTTCTTCAATGTACTAATTGAGAAACACGCTACTACGCTAGCGTACTAATGAAAACGATGAGTAAGTGGTGACACGCGTATTTTGAATTATTCTTGGAAACGATTCTTTTAATTGCTTTCAATAATCGTAATTTAAACATAAGAATTAGTAATCATTAGTAAGTATAATATAACCAATGGTTATGTATGCAGCATAAAGTGACTAAATATATACTTGGACTCGACGTTTCTAGATAATGTAATCAATGTCGCTGTCGTTTACGTTGTCTATACAACTTCTCAAGATATTTTAAAATGTTTCATTTATACAACTTGTAATCCGATTCAATACTGTACAACATTTGATCAAGTTTAGTGATTTGTATAATATTAACGATTCGTTAGTATTTGAAAGTCATTCGTTTGTCGAATGTGTTGCGGAACACATTTGCTAGGATTTTAGAGGTTATCTTCAGTGCTCCAAATTTCTTTTCGTCGTCCGCATATTGGGTACTTTTGAATGTATTTAATAATTGACAAATCGCTTAGTCGGTATGCTTGAGTTTCATCAAATTATTATTCGATATAGTTTATTCAACTGAAACGGATCAACGGATATGGTCTTTTGGGACACCGTGTATATTCGTAGGGTGCGTATATATGTGTGTAGTGGTCATTAAAGAAACTCAGTCTGAGCAAGATGGCCGGCCGGATCAGTTCGGCCTTCTATTACTCCGCGCTTGTTTTTCATTTAATACTGTTAACGAGTTCGAATAATGGGGAGAGATACGGTGACAAAGCAACGACGCTTCACATTACGGAGGACCATGACTCGTTTGGATACAAACGGCCACTTATCATCAACCGGAATGAAGATTTTTTGGATGATGCCAGCGAAACGTCATTTGGTCGTAACCGCAGGGATGTCCCTTCAATGAATTCAAATAATAAACCGAACATCGTGACGAAGGTACGCGATCATCTTTCTGCGTATTACGTACAATTCAACTTGTTTGATTGTGCGCGACGACTAGAAATGCCATTAACTCGTTTCCCCATATAATTTGCTTTATTTTTGTTGTCTTATCTTGGTGGACGTGTTGTTCACCGATAGGGGCGATTTTAGAATTTTACGCGTAGTTAATAAGGCCGGCGTACAAGTACTGCCTTTGTGCGCCAACCAGTGGAGAGCGTAATTGCCGTTTTATGTCCCTTCCGGACTAAATTTAATCAATCCTAACGAAACGTAATAGCATCATAGTCGTTCTGTTATTGACATGCAGAGGTCAGTAACCGCTCTCCGTGTCTCTGTAATTTTTCAATAGGATTTTTATTTATTTATTTATTTTTTTTTGTTTTTTTTCTTCGTGGGTTCGTCCGACGAATAAAGCTTTCATTGATCGCGGAATCCTCGTGCATTGGTTGGATCTTTCTATGACGCATGAATTGGATAAATATTAGTCTTTGTTATAATTAACAAATATTTCACGTTTCTAATAATATCTACATACATAAAAAATAATTGAGCTAATTATAGGAGTACATAAACAAATTAGTTTGTTATCAATTAGAAGTGATATTTTAAAATTCGAAAAACGATGCAACTTACTCTGTGTTAGTAAATTGCATTTGTATTAATAAATGATGTATGTGTATAATGTTTTGATGATGCATTGAAACGTGATAATTAGTCATAGGTGCCTGTCACAACACAATCAAGTGTTAAATTTTACATGTATGAAAATACACACAGCTGATAACAAAGAAGTAGAATGTGTCAGCAGTATCCAAAATAAACTACAGTATGATAATGTAAACTACATGTATATCGATACATTCAAAAATGAATAATAAGTATTCCCTGTAATGTTTGTCCTGTATTTTCATATACCCCTGGTATATGTGTGTGTATTATCAGTTTATCCTTATCTTTATTATGATTGATATTATTTGATAACTTTTATTACTTATAAAAAAGGATTCTTGAAAGAGAGATAGGCAACACTTTATTTAAAATTGCTTATAATATAAGCAACGAGATATGTACTTATACTTATAATGTTTGCAGGTTAATGCTTTGAATGATTCACATCAACAATTGATGGTGCATTGGGTAGGTGAAGGATCTAATGTAATAATATGTCTGGCAAGAGATAGCGCACCTACGATACGACTTCAAGGAAGTAAGGTTCCGGTACCCACCAATCCTAGTGCTGTATATATAAGTTACGATTATGGCGATACATTTGTGAACAAAACTGAAGAGTTTAAGATTTCTTCTGAACCTAATGCATCGTATGCAACTTTGGACAAGTTTATCAATCATCCAAAATATTACAAATATGTAAGTATATATTTGATTATGGTTCTTTTCTCTTCCATTAGTTGTCTTTTTTATTTTCATAATGTATTGTGTTTTACAGTGTGTCTTTGTAGACAGTTCAAATAGTTTAATTTTCATTACGCGTAACAATAGCGAATTTATTCTACGAGTGGCAGTACCATTCCATCCAAGCGAAATTTCATTTTATGAAATGAATCCTACATTTCTTGTCGCTCTCGACAAAGTCGATAGTATGCGCAGAGTAAGTTTCTCGGTCTTTAATTTTACATATCATCTGTGCGTTGTTATCGCATTAATATTACTATTTTAATTCAGTTATGGGTATCGGTAAATATGGGACTCTCATGGGTGACATTGTACCATTATGTGAAAGCATTCTTTTGGTCCTCTACATCTACTTTAGTCGTCGAACGTATAGAACCTTCTGGATCGAATACTGTTTTGGAATTACCTTTGTTACAACTATGGTATCCAATGTCTCGCTATCGATCGGAAATGAGAATGTTCAATAGATCATTTACAGTTGTAATGACAAATGTTGAAGATTTCCAAATTAGAGGCGACTATAGATTTGCAACATCGAAGAATACAAAGGTACGCGATACATGTTTCATTGTGTTTACGTTAAATTGTTAGAAATAATGATATTCGGTATAAGCGGATACAAATAAACAAAACTTGTTTCAACAGAATGGATCGGAAAGCTTAGATCTTTACGTGTCTTACAAGAATAATAGCTTTATTAAGGCTGAATTCAATACAGAGTTACCTTGTAAAAATTATCACATCGTCGATGTTTCACATAATAGAGTCTTTGTTGCGGCTGCTCACAGTGAAACCCAAGTCAATCTTTATATATCAGAAGTCATAGATCAGAAGCAGGCAACATTCGTATTATCTCTTGATGGAATTCTTACATTTTTCCCGAACAACACTTGGAAAGACAGTTGGTTAAAGTAAGTATGCGATACGCAAAGTAGTCGGGTGTATAACTTTATCGCGAACGTCTCAATAATTTTGGAATTTTGTTATTAGCGTTACCGATCAATTAATATCTGTACTTTTATTTTCTTCTTTTAGCGATGTAGCCGATGAGGCATTTACAGACTTGTATAAGGTTGAAGGTCTTCGTGGTATTTACATAGCATCGCAAGTAAAAGGAACACCGAAATCAGGCTCTATCGGACCAGAGAATCTAGTATCGTTGATAACATTCGACCATGGAGCAACATGGAATCGCATCAAACCACCACTAGCGAATCACGAAGGGTTCTATATTCACTGTTCAGAATCGTGTTCATTGCACCTGAGTCAACGTTTCAGTCAGTTGTATCCCGTGACAAGATCAGTGTCGATTATGAGTTCCAAGTCCGCTCCTGGTATTATAATGGCTACCGGAGTAATAGGACCAAATCTTAAAGGTCATCCTGCTCTTTACGTGTCCAGAGATGCTGGACTTACGTGGAAACAAGTCCTTAAGGACTATTATTTCTTTAATATGGGTGATCATGGCGGTCTTTTGGTAGCTGTCAAGTATTTCAAGTCACGCGGCGAGACGAGCGATCTTTCTTATTCTGTCGACGAAGGTGAAACCTGGCAATCGTACAAGTTTAATGAAAAAATGTTACGGGTATACGGATTAATGACCGAACCTGGAGAAAACACGACGGTGTTTACGATGTTTGGTTCAGACAGCGGACAGCATCAATGGTTGATAATTAAAGTTGACTTGCGGAATGTATTCGAAAGAGATTGCACCAAGGATGATTTTAAGTTCTGGTCTCCAACGAGTACAGAGAACAGTACAACAGATTTGCCGGTGATGGCGTGTGTCTTGGGCCGAATGGAGACTTATCAGAGAAGAGCGGCACAAGCAAAGTGTTACACGGGCGTGGATTATGATCGTCCGATAAAAACGGAAATATGCCTGTGCGATTACAATGACTACGAGTGCGATTTTGGGTTCGTGCGAGATTCCTACCATTGCGTTCGCGACAAGACCATCGTTCTTCACGATCCTTACGCTGTGCCAAGCGACTGCAAACCTGGAGAATTTTATAATCGAACGAAAGGATACGTAAAAATAGCCGATGACGAGTGCATCGGTGGTTTAGCTAGAAATTTTGAGCCAGATGAAATTCCGTGTCCTATTGGAGAAGAGTCGGAGTTTTTGTTGGTGGCTCAACGAGAACATATATCGCGGATCAGTTTGGTAGGAGAGAGATTAGATAAGTTGCCGGTTCACGACTTAAAAAATGTGATAGCCATAGAGTACGATATGAAAAATAATTGTTTGTATTGGGCGGATATTGTGAATGACACGATTGGTAGACAATGTTTCAATAATGGCATGAGTGCTCCTGAAATTCTAGTAGAAACCGACTTGAGTTCCGTAGAAGGAATGGCGCTGGACTGGGTATCGAATCTTCTGTACTTTGTGGATGGTGTTAAGATGCGGATTCAAGTGATCAGGACAAATATATCAACTATGGGAAGAATGCGAAGAACAATTCTCGGTCCTAACAATCTGCAAAAACCCAGAGGTATAGCAGTTCATCCAATGAACGGTTACATGTTTTGGACCGATTGGGCTCCAGGCAATGCCTCTGTTTCGAGGGCTAATCTTGATGGAACGGACGTTAAACGGTTATTCGTAGAGCCAACCGTTGAATGGCCAAATGGAATAACGATAGACCATATAGCAGAACGAATTTATTGGGTAGATGCCAGGCAGGATTATATCGGGTCCAGCGACTTCGATGGTAAGAAGTTCAAAAAGGTGATTTCGAAGAATGGCCGCGTATCGCATCCTTTTGCTGTCGCGGTATTCAAGGACAATATGTATTGGGATGATTGGAAGCAGTCGATGATATTCGTCGCGGACAAGAATCAAGGTTTAGGCATAAACATTATTATCGGTCAACTGTCTGGTTTGATGGATCTGAAGGTATTCGGACACAGTACACAGGTTGGCACCAACGCTTGCACCAACAGTACCTGTTCGCACATTTGCGTTGGAGCACCTCACGGTGGTTACGTCTGTCTTTGTCCGGACGGAATGGAGATGGTCGAGGAAAAATGCATGTGTCCAGGTAATATTCCACCCTTCTCAAACTCCACGTGTCCACGAGTCGCTAGAACCTGCGCGGCAAATCAATTCGCATGTCATAACGACGTTTGCATCCCTGCATTTTGGCGTTGCGATGGCGACAACGATTGCGGTGACAACTCGGATGAGATTCACTGCAACAGGACTACGTGTAGCTCGAACAGTTTCGAGTGCGACGATAACAAATGCATTTCAAAGTACTGGGTTTGTGATCTGGATAAGGATTGTAAAGACGGCAAAGACGAAATGAATTGCAAGTACTCAAATTGTACAGAGTCTGAATTTAGGTGCTACAATAGTAGATGTATATCGCATAGGTGGGTATGCGATGGCGAGGATGATTGTCGGGATGGCTCTGACGAGTTGTCTTGCAAAGGAAAAACAACACCGAGTACCTGCAGATCCGACGAGATTCTCTGTAAATCCGACCAAACGTGCATACCAACTGGTTGGAAGTGTGACGGAGAGCATGATTGCACGGACGGGATGGACGAGGCAGATTGCTCCAATATGGTTTGCGAGAATTGGCAATTTACGTGTAATATGTCACTGGTTAAACATCGATGCATTTATAAATCTTGGGTGTGCGACGGTGATATGGATTGCACTGATGGTTCGGACGAGGTGAACTGTACCGTTACGGTTCCTCCGGCGCCATTGACTCCGACGCAGATCACAAATCTTTGCAACCCCTGGATGTTCATGTGCAACAATAAGAAGTGCGTACCTTACTGGTGGAAATGCGACAGCGTAAATGACTGCGGTGATGATTCCGATGAGATGGGTTGCGGGTATCCCGAGGAAGTCGACGCTTCTACTATCGTATCCATTACCGAACAAACCAAAGTTTGCGGAGACCATCAATTCCAATGCCTAAACGGTAAATGTATACAGGACGCGTGGGTATGCGACGGCTCGAACGATTGTCCGTCTGGGGAAGACGAGGTGCACTGCGACGGAGTTCAGGTTACCTGCAGAGAAGGCCAGTTCATGTGTCGCATGGATGGTTCTTGCATACCTATAAAAGATGTCTGTAACGGTATAGAAGAGTGTCCCGATGGTAGCGACGAGTTAGGCTGCCCAGGTGAACAACATTCTAGTCTAGCGGCCACTCCGTCCTGTTTCGTAGGTCTGTTTCCTTGCGACGAGACGCGTTGCTTTCCCTTGTCAGCTTACTGTAACGGGCATCAAGATTGTTTGGATGGCTTCGATGAGAACAACTGCGAGAAGAACAGCTCTCGCGTTTACCAGGTTCTCGTGATGGGAGTTGACGAACGATCAGTGAATGCTACCGGTTTCATCTTGTTTTGGTGGATCCCGGTACCTGCAAATGTGACTTTTGAGTTTCTACCATCTATATCGCTTGCGGAACCTGGCGCAAACTGGACCAACGCTACCAAATGGATCGAAGACATGGAATATCAGTTTAACAATCTTCAGCCTTATACTCGCTACAATGTAACGGTTCACGTTAGACTAAAGGGACAATCGAACGTTTTCCCGCCAGCGAAATATCAGATTGTTACGACTAAGCCAGGTACTCCTTCGGAACCACGAAACGTCACCGTTGTGCAGGGTAATGGAACTTGCGTCGAAGTCAGTTGGCTGCCACCTCTGCATCCGAATGGACCAATCATCGGTTACGAAGTTTACGTTGCACCACCTATGCCGCCCATGCGATTCTTTAGACTAGGGTTTGAAACTCTTATGGAATTAACTTTTTTTCATTTGTTATATAAAGATTCTTGGTGATAGTGGTTACGTAGAATCGTTACAGAGAAAATACGTACGTTTATTTGTTTCATTTTTTTTTTAAAGCAAGTGTTTAAAACAATGATTCTTCGTAACTGTTCCAAGGATCGGAATAGATGTTATAATAATTGTTTTCAATGTTTGGTTTAGACAGCAGACGTCAGCGACTATCTATATGCCTTTCGTGGCAAGTAGGAATTATTCGTTTTGGGTAGTAGCCAAAAACGAGTTTCACGAGTCTACTTTATTCAATGTGGTAACCTTAACTTTTGACGGGTCTGCAAACATAGACGACATCGAAGGTCTTAAAGTTGTCTCAACCACGAATCACTCGGTCACCTTAGCTTGGAAGCCATTGAAGGACGTCGATGGATATCATATTACTCCTAAGGCTCCTGCTACGTATCCCTCGTTAAAAATGGTCGCAACGTTGAATAATCAGATAGAAGTCACTAAATTGGCCCCAGGAACTAAATACACATTTGAGATTAGTGCTGTAAAGAAGAAGTATGTTGGAAAGCCTACCACCGTATCTGCAGTTACGGATGGTACACCTTTACCATTGGTGACGACACTTGTTGCTCAATTAGTTAAACTTCAAGGAACAACTGTGAAATTGTCTTGGGATCCACCAAAGAGCCTGCGGAAGATCAAGTGGCAGTATGCGATTCATTACGCTGTCGAAATAGTGGAATTTTTTAAAGGTATTTTTGTAGCAAACAAATATTCGTGACTCTAGATGTTTACTAACCTCATGGAATTTTTCTAGATTACAAGCTTCTCACCACGAACTTGTCAGCTACCATTAAGGATTTGGAAGCTTGTGAATACTACATGTTCGCGGTTGGTGTTAATGGAGAATATGGTGCGGGTCCTTTGAGTACACCGGTTTCAATATTCACGCATTTCAATCAACGTGCTCCACCGAAGAAATTGAGGGTTGCGTCGACGAGTAGACCCGATAGCATAATCATTTCATGGAGTGCAAGTTGTCCCACGATTGACGAACCTATCAAGTACACGGTGAGTTCTGAGCTTCGCATTAAATTAAATTAAGCTAGTGTTAGATCTTAAACACGAGTAGACCTACAAAAGTGTAGGTTACATCGTTGCCTTGTTTTCAGATTACTGTGACAGAGATGACGCTCAACAAACGTTTTGTTGTTACTTTACCACCAACAAACGAAACGATCGTAAAACACACTTTTAATTCGATAAAATATGGTGGCAAGTATCGGATCGTTATAGCAACGGATGTTGATAACGCTATACAAAGTCAGCCGGTTATCTACACGGCACCTACGATCTCGCCACCTCATCAATTGAAAGTTCTTCATGAGAATGAGCGCTACGTTATCTTTTGGCAACAGCAAAATGTACCGGAAAGTCTTATAACTACGAACTATCATTACGAGATCCTGGTGGTGGAAGGATCGAACAAGATGAACGAATCGATTGCTAAAGTTTACAAGATCGATCAGCCACCGTACACTTACAAGGATGTTAAGTCAGATACGATTTATACTTTTGCTGTTCGTTTGGTCACCCACGAAGGCTATCAGAGTCCTTTAAGCGAGATTTATAGCGTCCGGAAATCTGCGGGTAACTATCTTATTGTACATGTAAATCATAATATTTTTATCTTGAAAGTTAATTGTTGTTATATCTTCTCAATGAATAATGATGGATATATAATATTTTCAGAGACAATGTTACCAGTGATGATGAACCCGTCGAATATCTTATCTTTTGCGATACCGATCTGTTTACTAATCGTGGCCCTAGGTTCCGCATTGGCTTACTTCATCATAAGACACAGAAAGTTGTCTAATACTTTCACGCAGTTTGCCAATAGTCATTACGATACTAGACGTGGACAAGCGACTTTTCCAGGAACTACAGACGGTTTAGGTTAGTATGCTTGATATTTGAGAAGTGAACAACCAATTAACGACTCGATTTTTCTTTGCAGAAGAAGAAGACAGTCCTGTGATACGAGGCTTCTCTGACGATGAACCGTTGGTAATTGCATGAACAGGGGATACACACAACATCTGCCGTACAGTACACTTACTTACGCTTTTACACGTACACAAACATACATACACAGAGAGAAGATACGTAACAGAATCGATAGGAGCAGTATACGTGTATACGTACATGGGTATAAAGATAATGTTTACATGTAGGAGGAATGTGCCAATTCACTATTATTAATATGATAACTTCGAGTATATATACATATGTGTATATATATATACATATGTGTATATATATATACATATACACACACATACCCATACACACACACATAGGTAAAGACCTGATCATAAAAGTGGGAAGCTTTTATGAAAGTGGCTCAAGACTGACACACTTCATTAATCGCAGTAAATACAGATAGATTAGACTGGCTGCTTAGAGCACTTACATGAAAGCTTTTGCGTATCGATACCTTACGTTGTGTAGAGATCTAATTATACATGTACATGATATTGATTAGTATACGGAAAGTTAAGTTTACGTCGTATCGGCGGGGCCGCAGAGATGGAAACTGTTGTTTGATATACCTGTAAAAGTCGGACAATGTATGAGAGGGTTGAAGAGAGAAGAGAGAATAATCTGTACATATAGTAAATATTTTGTACCGAATCGCAGAACCTATGAACATTTTCGAGATGTACACGATTACGTTCACACGGATTTCTACTGTATATGCATAACGAGGAAATCATGTATGTTCTGACGAAGTTCTTATATCGTCTATGCTTTGAAATATTTTTACCGACAGCGGAGTCCCGTTGGGTTTACCATTTTGAGAAATTTTTCTTGTCTAAAGTCGGCATTTATACGAGCGAATTTGCTCTAGATCTTTTTACTTTTTTGTAATAAATCTTTTTTATGTAACACACAAACACACGAATAAGCTTATTCATACTTTTAAGAAGAATACACGAAGCTTGTGGCAGCGGTGAAAGTTCCGTTAGTTTAATCGTTTCAGTATAATAACGACGATGATTGGTGACTATACTTAGGTCGTGTCTTACTAAGGAAGAAAGCAGTTCGGATCACTTTTTTGTCTAATACCTATTGATAAAAAATATGTAATAATATATAAAAAAGATGTATTTTTTAAGCATACCGATCGAGAAACAGTGCAACTTTTATGTTCCGCTTTGAACAGAGTTCACTCGACCCGCACTGTTCACAGTTGTATTAGAACGGAACAACATTTGAATTTATTGTACAGATTATTTTTGAACATGTGGCTAGTACTACTGTAGAGATGAATTGGGAACTTGAAAGTACAATAAAATTTCATGTAAAAGTTCCACTTTAAAGTCTTCTTTGCGGTTCATCGAATGGTTATGTACCTTTAACACGTCGATAAATGTTTCGGGCACTTCTTTTATATGTACACATGTCTTTTTTAAAATGTCAGAGAAAACATTCAAGCAGCATCTTTGTAGTACTAGCCTCATATTGAGAAACAGTCTGTAGATGTAAATAATAAATACATGAAGCGGTTGAACGTATTTGTAACTTCGCTCGCCAATATTGGAAACTCACATTGAAAAACCGAAGATTTGCATCTTCGACGAACCAATTCGACACCCTCTTTTATAGGCGGAATCGATCATAATTTCCGGGAAAGTTAGTTAGGTACAAAATTTGGCATGTTCGTAAAGCGATTTTTAACCGAATTTTTATTCCTTTCAAACGAAAATGTGTGTCGAAGGAGATCCTATTAGGATCATTCCTTATTCAGGAGAAAAGAATCGTTGTACTGTTAAGTGAAATGAAAGAGATCCTACATGATTGTAAATTTGCATATGTCGAATGAAGATTTAACGGTTTATCGCTCAACGGAAGGATAGAGACGGGCAGTTTGTCGGTGAACAGAAAGTATCAAGCAGTATTATCAGAGTTTGATCGTTGCTGTGTCGCTTCTAAATGACTAGGTAGGTTTACAACGGTTTCGATCGAAGTGTGCTTAATCTCAGGAGTACTGTTCTTGGTATTTTTAGCGATTAATTTTAAATTTTAAATACTAATATTTTAATCGAAGTATTTCAATTAGTTTCAAGCTATAAAAGACTAAACGAATTGTTAACACCGAATTTCGTTGCGCGTCGAGTTTTATTACGACTCGATTGTATATTTGATTTTTATTGTGCGCGACTCGTAGTTCGTAATATATTTATCTTTACGATTTTATTGCGATTAGGAGGTGACAAGCATTCGACGAATTCTCTGGGGGATAAAGATTTGTTGAGATTGCAGTTAAAGAATAGGAGGGTGAACAAGAACGATGGACTCGGATATTTTGATCCAGTTTCGCGAGAGCGACGATTTCAAGGGTGCGTAGCTTGTACGTGTAAATCTCAAGGGTTATAGCAATATAACAGTGATATATACATAATATATAAATCTATATACGTATACATATAATATATTTGCGTGTAAATAAATGAAATTAAGGCACAAAGAAGCGTGATTTTGTTTTAAGAGGAAAGGAAAATGACTGTCGTGCATACTGGTTACGTATTGTCTTCGTAGCGAAGCAAATATATATATATATATTTAATATTATAATATTATGTAATAGAATAACATGTAATGAATTAATTTTAATCGATAATACTACCAAACGCACTGTTAATTTATTCACCGTACACGTATGCATTTCATCCTATTCGCGTAAAATTAAAACGTTAATATTTTGAGGTCGTTGACACTGATAAAACTGTGCGTTAATATTAAACCTAGCCGCGTCATAGATCCGATCGATTTATTATACAATTGCTGTGATCGCTCTAAAACTCTTGCTACATTCCTTTTACAATTTCCGTGAAGTAATTTTATACGATACAGTTACACGAGTCCACAGTAGTCACGATAGTCACGATTTTCTACCGATAATTTTAATAAAAATATTCCTTACAGGTGAAGAAATGTCGATATTATTCATTGTTACCAATAACCTTACGTGATACTTAATAATGTTTCTCCTCGTAAACATATCTTCTATAGATATATAGACACCTACGTATAGTAGATATCTTTTGATCATTGGTGATTTTAGCAACGAGGACGATTCCGTTCCTTCGAATTGCTGATGATCGTTGGAGAACGAAACGCGACATTTCCGGCGGAAATGTTTGCCGACGAGTTGGCAAAAAGTAGAACAACTGGGACAAGGAAGCTGCCCATGTCCGGTCGATTTCGTGGTGAGCCAGTTTCTTGGGAGACTGAGCATTTCCGTTGAACTTGTCAGAGATAATTCGAGAATTTTTACACCGTTATTTCATTAAAAATGAGAAGAACGGAATATCGCGAGTCCCCTGTGGCCTTTTGTGTCGTAATTTTCAACGGTCGCGCGCATAGCGGGTTCGCGTTCGATGCGTCTAGGTTCGAATGGAAAATTAAATGAAAACGAAGGTAAAGGGGTTTGGGATGGAAGGAATGAAACAATTTCCACGTTTAGGATCGTTTTGAAATTGAACAATTGAAGATTGATCAGAAAAATGATTGTTGCGAGGGTTAAAAAAAAGAAGGTTGACGATAGGTTGTTGCGGTACGAAACGTTAGTGTGGAACTCGAAACTGGGCTACGCACGTGCAAATGTACCGCAATAATAATTGTTTCCTTAATTATAGGCTCGGTGTACGCGCGTACGCGGTTCGCTCATCGTACTTTTTACGAAGATTATGTTCCGACGCCGAGACGGTTGAAACGATTTTCTTGTAAACTGTTCCGTTGAAGTTTACAGAAGACTAACGCTCACCCGGTTATCAGATGATCGTTGCCGATTCGCGTGCACGCACATGCTGTCGCTGGCGCAACGTGACGTGAAAATTGCATACAGAGATGTATTACGTCGTTACGTTAACACCTCGATTAGATCGGCGCCTAAGTATTTAACTGGACCTCGATGACATATTTACATCGTTTTAAGTACAAAGCGAATTGGAATTTTAAGATAAGTGGCCACTAAAAATGTTATCGATCGTTACGCTACTCGTAAAAAGATGGATCTGTAAATTATCGAAGCTTTCGAGACTTTTCACGCGTCATTACTCTTTCACCGAGGCGTTGAAAACACTTGAAATCATCCACGCCAAATTATATCACCCGTTCTCTCGTTAGTGGAGACTAAAACGACCGATTACGTATACTCGCGTAACATCTTGCATGTGCAAACTGTTTGCCGGAGGCGTATTTTTAACGAATCCGAGCCTTTCTCTTGCGAATAATTAAGATTTCTATCGGGCAACTTTGAAGCACGCAATTAATTAGAGAACGCGAATACAAATTAACTGAATCGTGTTTGCATTTTCTGTGATCCGATTATAATTAAATTCAACGCGAATTATAACTGTAATTCGGAAAAAAGATTGGTCCAATTTTTTCCAGCATTCCGATACTACTCTTTACGAAAAACCATATAATTCTGGAAATGGTAATTCTATAGAAGCTGTTGGACGCACCGCGGCAGTAGTGGAACGCGTGGCGTGGCCAACGAGAAAATGACACATGCTATGGTTGCAGAGGTATCAAGGAGGCGGAAGGAACCAGACATCTCGTGTCAAATCACGAGAAAATACGTGTAAGCGAAACAATAGGTTGTTCGATGGTAATAGTTAATGGGTTTAGTTGCGTGAAATTAGTCCTTTACTGGCGCCGATTAACATGTTACAACGTTAACGCGTTAGCGCGCGCTACGAACGACACCCTCTTATTTCCTCGCAACTTGCTCGAATTCTCCGGCTCGATTCACGGTCTCGATCGAGTTCGCTTAATCGAGAATGCTTAAGAGTAGCGGGATATTGGATTCGCTAATCGCAGAGAAGCTAGGCCTATGTAATACACGTATGTTACTTCGCCAAACGAAATATGTTACGAAACGGTAAGTAAACTTGTAAAAATAATTTTTCTTTTATTTTCGAGTCGATCTCTTCGCTTCGAGGTTGCATTTTATTTCGCATCGTCGCTACAGATCCTAAACTAGTCGACGAAAGAGAGAGGAACGGGATAAATCGATGATACAGTTTTC
>NC_071978.1:1200442-1262064 GCF_026283585.1 Hylaeus volcanicus
CTTTCGTCGACTGAAAATAATTTCGCGGAATCGCATTCAAATTGCGAGCAACATCGCGTCGGGTAAAAAGTTGAACAACCGCCAAAAAAACGGACACCCGATTCCGCGACATGCTAGATCTCTGCGGACGACGAAAACACCGACATGAATCTCCACTTTCGAGGAGCGGTATTATTCGCGAGAATGGTGTTACCGGTTAAACGAGAGAATCGTGGGAACAACGTGTTGCAAGAAGAAGAAGAAGAAGAAGAAGATGATGACGAGGAAGAGACAGTCGGAAGGAGGTGAAAGAATACAGTCGGCCAGTAGGGAGAAGGTCTCGACGACGAAGATATCGTGATCGCGAATAGCAAGGACACAGATAGAGTCCGCGTGTTCCTTCTTAGCGAAAGAAGGGATATCCGAGTCCCCACTATTAAATGACTCGACTACGACGCAGGAAAGGAGAAGCTACATCGGGGGCGGCTGAACACCATTCAGGCTCAGTGCAATTTCGACACTCACCAGGTATCATCAGGGGTCCTGCCACGATTGTGCGATTACTTTATCTCGAAGAGATCGATTTATCTTTAACCGAGAACAAAGATAGGAGAGCGTTACGCGATTCTCGAGGGGCTTTTACCAACTTGTCGCTGGACCAACAACCGAAAGATACAATGGAGGAAAGAGGTTCTGAATGTCGGTGACTGACTAAAGATTATCGGAAAAGGGCTCGTTACATTTGTTCGATGGACCATTTAAAAACCTCGTGGAAGGACGTGTTTCGCATCGTAGAAGGACACAGTTGTTCGGCCTAGGATTAAACGGAGGAACCGAGTTCCTAATTGCGAAGAACGGGACGAGGAACGATACCTGCCAAGGTATTCTTCCACGACAAAGAACGTTCGAATCGAACGTTTTCTGCAATTTTATCGGACCACGAATCAACTGTAACCTACTCGCAAACGTCCTCGATAGCGCGCGTTGAAACAAAACACGTGTGCATTATCCCTGTCAATTAGTACTGTTGGCTGGAAACGTAAACGAACCGGACGAGAAGTTTAGCACGCGAAAGGACAATTTGTCGGACAGTTTGCGGCGAGTCACCATAACAAAAACATAAACTTGTTGGATCGAGGCAATTAAGAGGCATCGATCGCGATCTTGCGTCCTACGAGACGACGCGGCAAGATCCATCGAGGAGATTCCCGCTCTTGGCGACAGCGTCGATCTCGGAACTGTGACGATTAGATGAACGTAATTACGTCGGACAAAAAGGCTCAACCGTAGAGCCTAGGTCCGGAAGCGAAGGGTAAACGAAGACGACGAGTCAGCGGAGTCGGCAAAGAGTAAAAGCGACGTTGCTGGAAGACGAAGCTATCGGTGAAAGCAAAAGAGAACGATCGCTTGCAAAAAGGGAGAACCGAGCCAACTCGATTGTCCCCGGAGGCTTACGAGGCGTGAAACGAGGGCTGACATTGAAATCGTCAACCAAATATCCTTGTTTACCGTTTCGCCTTTGTTTCTGTTTACTAAGAAAAACTAGAGCGAATCTCAGCGAAGAAAATTCTGTGTTGGGAAACCAAGAGGATAGAGCGAACCTGCGAGCAAGTTTGGAACGAACCGCGAACGACACGGAACGTTATACGGAGACTTGGAGAAAGTACAAACGAAACGAACGAAACAAGTTTGCAACGAATAGAAACTTGACAAACAAATTGCAATTGGGAAAACTGGAGCGCAACATCTTCCAAGGTGCAAAACCAAGGAGCGTAGAATAATTATACGTAAAAGTATAGTACATACCGGAAACGAGTACCAAGAAAAAGAAAATAGTGCGTAGCAATTTTCCGGGTGCTAAGAGATCGATCATCTGGATCGACGATCACGGAGCACGCCGCGGCCGTCCGTTTTTCCGTCAATTGCTGCACATACGTGTGTGTACGCATTTCTTGCGTCAACGTCGATAGCGCGGAAAAGGAAAGAGCAAGAAATGTATCGTACTACCGCGAAACAGTTTTAAGGTAAGGATATTTGACAGGATCATTTTACACCGTACTCTGTCTCAAACACTCAAGATTGCCATTTTGAAATCGAGTAGTTGACCAAAAGAACGCGATATCGATAACGACTAATTAGTAGACTAATAGTCCCTAAAGTATCAAAACTAACCGCTAACAACTGCACGTATAAGAATGATTATCTTCGCAACGATAGCGATAAATTATCCCGACACCTTTTATACGATACCGATACGGTTACGTTTTACAACGTTGTGTTTTAAGAGTGGAAAGTCGCCAGGAATCGTTCAATCATCGGCCGCATAAATGTCCGCAGAAGTATCGAGGTACCATCGTTTGATCGCTTAGAAACTTCCGATCCGATCAACGTACACGAAGAAACAAGGTCGATCAACATTCCCATGATGCTGCCAGATGTGAACAGAGGGGACGAATAGGGAACAATTACGATTGGAACTGGGTGAGTTGGCCGTAACTTTGATCGAAATCAAAATTTCAAATCTTAGTATAGAGCACGAAGAAGTTAAACGATCGAACCGAAACGACCGCAGTGAAGATTTATTACATGATAGCCGTTGTCGGTAGAGAGAAAAAACAAATCCCGATTTAACGGGGATATGGTAAGTAGAATGTGGACAGGAACGAATACGTTTACCTACGGCGGCTGACTATAACGTTTGACCCAAATCGTCCTTTTTCCTTCGCGGAACAGAACCTTTTCCCAGAGAAAGTTTCTCGTTCTCTGTTCTCTATTTTAGAGGGAACATTTTAACTTTGCATGCGTTCAAATTGCGATAGGAAATGGAATCGCGAACAGAATCTGTCGCGGAAGAAACCTAATGATCCATTGCAATCGGAAATTAGATGTCCGTTACGGCGAATAGAGTCCAGGCAATCAGAATTTCATGGAAGAAAACGTTGGCGAATCGCCGACGCGCCTATATTTACGCGCAATGTTTACAAACATTCTTTCTTATTGTACCAACCGAAGGATACCGACCCGTATTCGCAGAATATCGTACAAGCGTCGCTCTCACGGATTACTGCTCTGCAATTAAATTTATTTGACCGTTCCGAACGACCCGATTCGATAATACAATATAATCATCCGGCGCCTAGGTTTTCGCATTTCAACGCCTGGATGCGCCAGCGCGTGTCCGCGTGTACACGTTCGTCAATTATCGTGATCATGGCAATTAGTATCGTTCCGTGGAGTCAATGTTGCTGTTTCCTTTTTCGGTGTCGTTGCTTCCTTGAAACTTTCGTTCTCTTCCCGATCAACAACTCTGGCGCTACGTTTACTTTGCCGCATATCTGTAAAATGATTGGATGTTTCGCCAAGATTTGCCTTTGCTTTTTCTCTTTCGATATGTATTCGATGTCGCAGGAAAGCGAGCGGTGAGGTTCCTCTAGTGAAAATGGAGCAACATGCACACCGCTCATTTAGATGATCGACTAACCGTCAACGTCGCGTCGGCGTCGACTCGAATTACATTAGAACATCTCGATCGATAACGGTACTTACCACGGAAGCACTCCCGTTCAACGATACCTACACATCGGTTACCATTCTTTAATGGTCATCGATGACATAACCCAGTAAAAGCATAATCCTATAAAAAGAAACGTACTACTGCCTATTTTACTATAACCGTGTGTATAACGTCGCTCAGGAAGATAGACGAACGCAGGTCGCTCTGTACTAAGCGGGCAGCTAATTTCCCGACATACGACCGCAACGGGAACAATGCTGGGGCGGCTATTTCCCGACATACGACCGCAACGGGAACAATGCTGGGACGGCTATTTCCCGACATACGACCGCAACGGCTACCGCTTAAAAACCCGTGGCGCCATCTAGCGTTTGGATCAGGGAAGCTCCGGCTGAGTACTAGGATAAGAAGAGGTTAGTGGAGGTCGCTCGAAACTGTGCGAGAGAGAAAGATTAGCTTCTTCGAATGCCAAAGTGCAGATACTGTTTCCAGGTATCGAGTAAATAGCGATAATTGCGACCATTGTTGGGGTAGTCGGAGCTATGTCAGAACTACGGTTGCCTTAGATTGTTTACAAATATTTAAATAGTACATAAGGATTCGATCCTCTTATACGAGAACATTGCTGGGAGCCTAAGCTTTAATTTGAGTATGCAAAGGTTCATGAATTATTTGTAAATAATCGATAAACAATCGATGAACAAGTGAGTGTACTCTGCGCATGCGCACTGCTGTTTCCAGCGTCGGCGCTCCCTATCCTTCTCGCACGGTATATCTTTCTCTCTCGCACAGTTTCGAGCGTAGACCTCCACTAGCCTCCTGTTATCTTATTACTCAGCCGGAGCTTCCCTGACTCAACGCTAGATGGCGCCACGGGTTTAAGCGGTATCCGTTGCGGTCGTATGTCGGGAAATAGCCGCCCCAGCATTATTCCTGTTGCGGTCGTATGTCGGGAAATAGCCGCCCCAGCATTATTCCTGTTGCGGTCGTATGTCGGGAAATAGCCGCCCGCTTAGTGCAGATCAACCTGCGTTCGTTTATCTTCCCGAGCAACATTATACCCACGGATATAATAGAGTGGGCAGTAGTACGTTTGTTTTGACAGAAAATTAGAAACACATTTAGCGATAAAATCGTAGTATGTACGACGAAAATATCCATCTGCAAAGGGTTAAATTTTGCGTGTACTGATCCCCGGGAAACGTTCGTAATTGTTTAATCTCATTGAAAGCCATAGCAAAAACAGTTCTTGAATGTTGCTACTGGTCTATAGTGTGTACCGGTTGTGCAAAAAACTACCTAGATAACAAATAAAATCATAAATTAATAACTCTTTTATTCGTTGTCGGTATATAATGACAACCCGTCATTAATTGGCGCTTCAGCTTCGAGTCGTCAACGATGATCTACATCCGGACTGCGGACGATCTTCGATTACTCGTTTTTTTCGTTTTAGTTTGCGGTGTTGAGTGGAATACGTAAAATGATACGATTTTCGAGAAAGATGACCGAATCTTATTAAAATGTTCTTATTACAATTGTCGTGTATAGAAAAGTTCGTTCGACATGAAAAAATGTTGATAAAGGAATAGTTGTTATACTACTTTCTACCTCTGTACAAAGGCGACAAACCGCTACCGACTCTGTTACAAGTGTTTTCGAGTTACCTTAACGAGACTTCTCACGAGTGCCGGGATCACGATTGTCTCTCACCGCGGAAGAGACAACACTTTAATTAGCATCCTTCTTTCTAGCTCGTAGACGCGCATGGTAATGCTCTAGCGACAGTAACGTCGATAGGCATCGTTCGGCAACAGATGGGAAAGGTATCCACGGCCGTAAGAAGTGCCGCTATGTCCCACATAGAGCCAAGACGGTCTACGATTCTGGGACGTTGAGCACGTTCTCCTATTATACACCTTCCGGGTGGTGGTTCAATGGCGGAGTCAATTTTTTACACCCTTATTTAAACGACCATCCTTCCCAATTAAACAAGATCTCGGTGTTATTTCTGCAAATAGCGATTTCGTAAAGGAGCGAATCTTTTTGAGCAAATGTCTATCGTGGCAAGAGACGATGACACGTTCCGCACAAGCGGTAGTTTTTACCGCAAGTATCTGTCCGCCTACGCTTGGCTCGCGTCACGTTCGGGCGAATTTTTCGCGACAATTTCGACTCGATTCGATCCAACGATTCCACGCGTTTCCTCGTCATTCTGGAACAGATTTCACCGCAAGGTTTATTCTCGTCTCGTCGATTAGCGACGTTGACATTGGTAAATAGATGGCAATTTCAAGTGAAATCGGGCTGATACGTAAAATAATATTCGAAGAATATTTGAATAGCAAATAAGACAATAAAATGCGTTCCTCGAAGACATACATATTTTATTCATCGTTCGGACTTTGAACGATGAACAGATTCGAGATTCTTTGGGGAAAGTTTTCCAACGAGAGCGAATACAACGCGCAGGGTGTTCCTTTTGAATTTCTTGGCAAAAAGCACGTTTAACATTGCGAAATACCTCGTCGAAATGGAACTTTCTTCCTCGATCGGCAAACAGCTTCTTTGAACGCGTCGACGTCGTCGTTGTTGCATCATCGAGGCACTCTTGGCGCTCTGCAGACGTCCTCGTCGGCGTCGGTGGGTTCGGATTCACCCAGTTCTCGAGGTGATCGGCCAAGGTAGTCACGAATCACAAACAAGCTTTAGCATACACTCGAGGTTTGGTTCTCCGCGCGAAGGTTATTCAACCCGAGCGGATATCGTTCGTATCCAACGGAGTAACGGGTTCCCGATGACTCGTGCATGAGGCGCCTCTCCTCCACCTTCGTAGATTAACCGGTGGCCAGGTGCGTGCACGCGGCCAGCCTTCTCCAACCTCTTCGTCGACGATTCAGTCAGCCGTGCACCATTGTCGAAAGATCGTCTAGCTCGACGACACTCCCGGCCGCGGTCGGTTCCGTTTCAAGTTGTTCCAATTCGACGTCGCGCTTCCGATTTATCTTCTTTTCTTTTCCACGGTGATCGTGTTTCGCGCAGTGTTTGTTCGACTCGTTTCCAAATAGTTTGAGAAATTCTCAGTTAGTTTACGCCAAGTCCGAGTCTTTGTATTTACGATATTTGTTTCCTTTACAAATTTTCTTATCGCGACTTTTCAGTGATTAAATGCGACTTGGAGGCGATCTTTGAATTGTTCAGGTAAGCGGAATCGATCGTATGGTTTTCAGACGTGTGGGTGTGAATGCATCCGAACGGAGGAAAAGGCGATGGTAGGAGTAGGAAGTTGCTGTCGAAGTGAAATGCAAAGAGGGTAACGAAACGCGCTCGGCTGGTCCTCGCAGCCGCACTTCTACTCTCCCAACGTTTATTTCTTTTTCCGCTCATTTAGCGTTAACGATCGAATCGTTCTTTCTGCGCGTAGATCCTTTCCTTTCTACCGGTCGAACGTTTCCTACATTTATAACGATTTGCATAAAAATATAAACAGGAAGCGTTACGCGTTCGGAAACGCGATGGAAAGTTGTCGATCGATGATCAGCTTTTCAAATTAGTACAAAACTAATGAAGCTACGCTAGAAGAAGATGGAACATAGAAAAAAAAACCGTTTACTCGATCGTTCTAGTTTGCCCTCCTTACCATTTGATCGTTATCCTGCCACAGTCGTACTTCGCTCTTGGTTTGCCTTTAAAATAAAACTACATTCGTCTACGTACTTTTTGCTTCGTTTTTATTTTTCCTTTTTTTTTCGCCATTCGTACGAAGGGCGCTTCTAAGAACAGGCCAGAAAATTCAGGAACCTCGGGGACGAGACGACCTCGAAAGTCAACAGGCCAAACGATGATAACTTTGATTGGTTGAAAACGGTCCATCGTGAGAAAATACCGTGACGAAGGCTCATGCGGCGAGCGATTGTTCAAACGACACTGTCATTTGGGACCCATATTAAATACCCTCTAACGGTACGTTAACCGTAATAGAAAGATATACGGTCGAGACCATCGAAGTCCGGCGATATGCAATGTCCACTGACACGCTGCCCGACCTCGTAGCTCGTAGCTCGTAGCGCAGGGCACATGCACCCGAAGCGTGTCTACGTGCAGTCCAAGACCTAACAAGACCGATACTCGGTACCGTTACTGGACACAAATAACAACGAAAATATACGCAACGGTAAAGAAAATGAAACGAAACGCAACACTTTTACGGCCTCGCGTAAAAACCAACGATGATCTGGCATGTGGGAGGAGCGATGTCCATCACCGACAATCTACAATCTTTTGGACATCTTGTAGGCTGTTCGAAAAAACGTTTATCGACCTCGAATTACCGTTCATAGACATTCATAGACATTCTTTATCAATTGCATCGCCGAGTCCAATACTTGAAGCTACCAAGTTCCAACAGAAATACCGAGTCGAAACGGAACGGAAGTTCAATTTAATCTCGGCTTCCTCCGGCCTTTCGTGGTCAGACAAACGTTCGTAAATTTTCTCGTTTCCATGCGACAGGCGTCACAGACTGAACGATCCCCGCATGGGTATCGAATACAAACAATCACCTCGATCGAGACCTTCGTACCGAAATCAACGATAGAGCATTCGCGTCGCGTTGCAGTTGAAAACGGTCGAGCCATCCGCCTCGACGATTACGTCATTCTTCCGTAATTTATCAAGGAAGAAATTTTTCGACGCAACCTTGCAAATTTTACAATCTTCGCTCGAGATCATCATTATTTAATTATTATTAATCGCACACCACCGACCAATGATTCGTTTCGTGTTTCAGTGGCAAAATGTGGACCAAGTTGGTGCTGGTCGCGGTGGTTCTGCTTCTGTTAGGATCGGGAGACTGCAGGCCGCAGAAAACCGGTAAGATTCCCAAGTTCTCACGGACGTAAAACGCGATTCCTGCCCATAAAAAAAAAAAAAAAATCAACCGTCGGTGTCGATGGGAACGGGATCCCCGAGAAAACGAGCATTCAAAGGAAAGCATCGTCGCGGAAGCGATTACAACAATGAAAAGGAAAAAGAATCCCATGGAAATTGATGTCTCGGATCATCTAATCGTCGACTAATCGTCGCGAACTGTATTTACTCGCTTGCGAATCGGTTAACGCGAACGTTGTCGATTTTCACAAACGTATTCAGAGACAGCCCAGTCTCTAATTGTGCGAAGCGGCGCGCAATATACTCGAGTGATTCTAAATCCAGCGATTTCTCGTGATTTTCGCAGAATTCATTTAGTTTTATTTTTCAGAATCGTCGCAACCGCAGACGACCAAGACAAACGCCGAGGAATGGAAATCCACTCAACCTTCCAGTACTCCGAAAACTATTCGAGAAGATAGCAGGTACACGTGGAATTCCGGAAACAGTAGAATTCCGTACATTAATCGTTATCGCGAAAATATCGATCTTTTTACCGATGCTAAGGTAAGTGTTAACGAACCGAAAAAAATGAAACCGACAGTTACTCGACGCTCGGATGCTGATAAATCTCGAAATTCACCGATATTTGCCAACAACAGAGATTCGCCCGACTCGTTTCCAGGTATAAATTCGGTAAACTCTACTAGGAACAGAAATTTGGTTAGGAAAGTTGGAAAATCCGTCAGAGATAGGGATCGGCAAATTTCGAATATTTTCAACGAAAGCACGGTTAGGAAGAAAAACTTGGCAACAACTCCGTTGCATCGGCAGTCCAAAGTTTCAGCATCCGCGATCGATTCGGCTAGTTCCGATAACGGCTTCGCGATTTCCTCTGTGAGGAAACTCGATTCGACTCATCGATTCCCGAATTCGAAAAGTCTGTATTTTAGGAAACGAATCGGCTCCTCGAGAAGGACAGAAATTCAGTTGAATAATTCACGGTTGGGGTCGGCCTTGGGCCAGAATTCGAAAGCGGAATTGTCGAATCGAAGGGCAGAATTTTCGACTGGTTCCGAGCGAAATTCCGCCAAGGTCGAGTCTTGGACCGAGTTCGATCACGTCGCAGCCATAAAGAAGATCACCGGCATGTTGACTCGCGAGAACCCTGGCGCTATATCGTCCTCCTCCAAACCGGGTCACGACCTTCGCGACGGTGTCCAGTCGGCCGTTTCATTTCCGTATGGTTCCATCTTTTCCAATCGTCACTGGAATTCCAAACACTCGAACAAGACGAGATTTCGGCAACCCTCGGCTGGCCAAACGAGCCAAAACAAAAACGGTCAGAACAAGACCGTTTCGAACAAGATCCTCGCTACCAAAACCAATACATCCGCTCAGAATACGCACTTGAAGAATTGGCCGAACGGAGCCATTCAAAATGTCGACGATTTTCAACATTACGAGGAATACACTTCCTTTGCCGACAATTCGAATCTCGAGAAACCAGTTGCTTTGAACAACACCAGCGTTAATCATCTCGTGCCTATCGCGAGTCCTAATCTCCATGAAATCGTTCATTGGTGGAAGATTCCGGCTTTCATGACGAATGCCAGTCACATAATGGTAAGCGATCAAGCCAACGATCCGATCAGCAGCGTCGCGTTCGATCCAGTCTACCAGAATCTGGAGCCAAATAAACCCTCCAGACCGACTACTCTGCAGCCTTTCAAACCTGCTTCGGTCTATCCGTTCGTTTCTCGTCCAAGTTACGCGACGGAGAAGATTCCCAGTTGGTCGGGGAACGT
This sequence comes from Hylaeus volcanicus, assembly GCF_026283585.1. Lineage (NCBI taxonomy): Eukaryota > Metazoa > Arthropoda > Insecta > Hymenoptera > Colletidae > Hylaeus > Hylaeus volcanicus. Next base: position 1,210,613 of record NC_071978.1, read on the forward strand.
AAAATTTCGAAACAAGACGGGTTACAAACCTCAGACTCAGGTCTCGCAGAATACCGTCGTCCAGCTTATAAATACCGATCCGAGAAAACCCAATAGGACGATGATCGCGGCGAAAGTACCCGTTACTTCTGGAAAGCCTGTTTTTTCTGGATTTCTGGGATCACCTTCGGGACCTCCGTCCGCTTTAGGATCGAACAAGTATACTCCGTCTCTTTTTCTCTCGCAGTTATCCGGCCCTTCTTACACTACTCCGAAGCCAGGGCCTAACGTCCACATAGGGTTCACTTCCTACGAGGAAACCAATAAGACATCCGATCATCGAGCACCCCAGGCTCCTTTGGTAACTTACGACCAGAGTTGCCCAACGATACTGATCAATTCTTATACAAGGATCAACAACACGATCCAGAGCAAAGAAGGCTGCAACGACTTGAACATCATCATAAACTCTCACGTGTTCAATACGAACACGTTAAAGTCCACTCCGTCGCCTGTCGACGACCAAATCACGAATCACGAGACTTATCAGACTTACGGAGAAGCTGACAAGTACGTTGGTCAGATCGATACAGGCCCCAGTTATCACCAGCCTGCTCCCGCGTATCACTATTACACCCCTCAAAACGACCCTGGGAACATTGTTCCTCAAGGTAACGACGTCTCCTCGGACGGCAATAGCGTCCAAGTCTTCCAGGGCGCTCAGATCAACATCTTGGGCTCGAATGCTCAAAACGCTGTTACCTCGTTCGTTGATGCTACCTCTCCGGCTGACTTCGAGGTCGAGGAATTCGATGAAAGTGATTCGCCAGATGATAATCCGAATACGGAATCTCTCGAGAGCTCCTCGGGTTTGGCAGAGTCTGAATCTGAACAGGCAGACGATGCTCCTGGTTTGAACTCTGTCGTGCAACCAGCTGGAGCAGGGCTTTCCAATCCTAGCTCTGTCAGCAACTCTCCTTCTTCCTCGACGGGACAGACAGCTCTTTCTCCATCTCCATCTTCATCTCCAGCCTCTGCCTCCGACGACGACGACGACGACGACGACTTTGATCTTTCTCCTATTGGTATCATGGAGTCTATAGGTGCCCTGTTTAATTACTTTACATTCGTAAATCCGCTACATTACGGGTTCTTTAGCTTGGCTGCAGCGCCGTTCACAGCTTTGGCAGCTGGTATTCTGGGCATATTTAGCTTCCTGTTTCCTTGGATGTTCCCCAGTGGGTTTAGTTTCAATCGTGCTAGTAGAAGCTATGCGGTCAATTTCTGGCCTAACGTTGAGGAGATCGTATGGCCATCGATAGATAACCATGGGAGAATGAACGAGTGGAAACGTAGAAGGAAGAAGCGGAAGAGATGAGGTTCAGCGGGGTGTCACGTTTAAATTCTTATATTCGGCTGATGCAAACTTTGGTTTGTAGAATCGTGGGAGATGCGAATAGTACAAGTGATGAGGTCGTAAGGACGCGAAAGATAGAACAAGGAAGTGATTGGGAAATCGTAAATTGGGCTTCTAGTTAATGTACATACATACATACATACATACATACATACATACATACATACATGTTAGACTTGTTCTAGAAGATTTTTTTTTAAGCGATCTATTTATTTAAATATTCCTTTTTGTTATTATGCATTGTATTTAGGAACGGTATGAAATTCCATGCATGACCGTTAGAGAATAATTTTTAACCTCGCCAAAAGTAGCTTTAAAACTGTACTAACGATTATAAACGAATGTTTACAGAGAGTAGTTTAGAAACACGAGAAGCAGTATTAGTAAACTTAAACGAATTCGCATTGTAATCTTAAGGTTAGAATTTCTTTAAATATAATATTTGAATTTTATTTAACTTAATCTTACGTCATTTTAGGGCATTGCTAGTATTTGTGTGCCAGTGAACTGTAATCGAAATAAACCCATTGAAACGAACAAATTTGTATTCTTTTCTCTATATAACCATGAAATTTGTAGATCTTAGTCGACGGTATAGTTCATTATATTGTATAGTAGATCATTCGTATTCCTGACTTCCCAAATATCCTAAGCCTCGAAAGAAGAGAACAACTTAGAATTAGAACGACTTTAACAATGGACCTAAAAATAGCTCTCGTGTAAGTAGGAGTTTGCAAAAGATAGATTATCGATAAAGGTAAGAAGAAATTGCTTTATATCGAACACAATGGTGACACGTCTCGCAACATCGTTTTATTCGAAATGTCTGTTCCAAACTCGACGCGCGATTTGTTAAGAAACGAGACTAACTGAATAATTTCATTTCAGTGGTCAGCTAAACGACACGCGCGATCTGAAAGACCTGCAGTACATCGACCAATCCTTGAGAACTGTCGCCACTCAACTACTGAACGTGTCCAGTCCAGAAGAAACTGGAAAGATCCTCGACAACGATGTCGCGAACAAACCCAATGGTCAAAAATTATCCGAGAAAAACGACGTTTCACCAGCGAACGAGACTATCGTCAATAACGGCCAGCCCCAGAGCGCGAGTTTCGGTAGACCGATAAACTCCAAGTTTGGCTACTTCGAGACAAGCCATCCCGGTCAAGCCATGGCCATAACCGAAGAGGAACTCGAGAGAGAGATGAGCTCGACGCGGCTGATGACCGCGTACAAAAATCATCCGACGACTACCGGTGGAATTTCTACGTGGATCCTCTTGAATCCACCGTCCACTACGATGAAAACAACAGAGACGAATAAAAAGACGAAGCAACCTCTGGAAAGCGAAGCGCGCGTTACTGTCAAGCCGACAACTTTGATGGAGCGAGCGGAGACAACCGAAAGGGTGATCGAAAGAGTAACGGTACCTATTTCTACCACGATCACATTGGAAGAACCTATCGGCACGAGGAAGACGGTTACCGCAACCACGAAAAAGACGACCGATTCGAAGCCGGAAAGGACCCAGAGCATCGATAAAATGGAACCCCTTCGAAATACGAGTTCGAAGATCGCCGAAACCGCTGCAAACAATTTCGAGAGCAAAGAGGTTTCGGTTAGCCCCACCAAAAAGGTTTACACCGTGAGAACGACACCCAAGCCTAAAACTGCCACCATGAAAACAACCGTGTTGTCGAAACCAACGATCTCGAAGACGTCCAGACCGACGCAACAACCAAGACCGAAGCCTTTGATCAGGAGAACCACCGTTAAGTCGGATATCGCCAAGAACGAGAACAATTCCACGGCTAAAGTAGAAAAAGTCACTTTTCGACCTGTCCAGATGATCACGATCCCGAAGAGCAAGCCAGAGACCACGGAGAAGCCCATGTTCGTGACCAAGATCAAAGCCTCGATTCTGATGGAGACCCAGAAAACCACCGTGCCATCCGTTTACTCTACGATCAATTTGACGACAACCTCGAAACCGACTACGCCTGACGGCGATTCGATAGAGATGCCAGCCAAGACGAAGCCCATCGTCGCGAAAAACAACGTTTTGAAAGCGCACTTAAAGAAGCCTCTGGACGACACGAAGATCGAGATACAACCCATCAAAGTAAACGCACCTATTTTGAAGATCGAGAAAGTCGAGAACGTAGATCCTAAGGAGGACGATAGCCTCAACAACTCTAGAATAGATTTGAAGTTCGATTTCAATCCCGAATTGACAAAGATCAACGTGGGCACGGAGACTTTGAGCTCGAGTACAACTCCAACATCGACGTCGACCACCAAAAGACTCAGGCAGAGCTTAAAGAGGAAGAAGAACAAGAGTCGAAGGCGTAAACCTTCCACTTCCACTTCTACTTCCAGCTCCTCTTACACTACCACGACTACAGTGTCACCTCTGATGACCAATAGAACAGAGATCGAGCTGATTGCAGAGGAGACAGTCGCCGAGAACGGAATACAAGAGTCGAAAATCGTGCCAGAAACGAAAGTAGCCGTTAATTCGACCAAGACGAAGAAGAAGCCGGCAGAGAAGCCGATCAGTACTCAGATCTACAACTTCCTGAGCCGAGAAGTGATGCCCAGTTTTGGAATGATGTCTCTGGTGGGGCTTGGACTAGGCTTGGCCTCCTATTTCTTGTATCCCTTTGGAGGAACGATAGCTCGAAGGAACTACGAGATCGAGCCCAAGTACAAGTACAACTTGGACGAATACGGTGGGAACTATGGCCAGAGCGAAGAGGAGGTTCTATCCAAGGTTCTTCAAGGCATGACCACCGACGAGACCAAGTATCCTGGTATCAAGGACTACGACAACAATTACTATCGATACCAACACTACGACGGAGGTTACGATCCTCAGATGACCAAAAAGTACGAGGAAAGGTACACCACATCGTCCCCGATCTATCGACCGGAGAACACAGCCTCCGTTCTAAAGTACAGGAACACGGACTATCGATATTCCGACTCGTCGAGTACACCCAATTACTACGAAAGAACTAAAAACTCGGAGTACGTAGCTGGACAATCCGTTCCAGACTCGGCGAATCGACAGTTCGTGGTAGGAAACGTACCCAAACAGTACCCACCTTACGAGGAAAAGATTCCAAGCTTGTCCACTTCTGAAAAGTTTGTAAACGGCTACGAGCCGACGGAGAGCGACCAGCCGCAGAATTTCAATTTTCCAGGGAGTTCTGTTCAAGGCTACGGTCAAATACAAACTGCTAGACCAGAAGATGGCTACGAAGAAGTCGAGATCACGCCTACCGCGGTCGCGGTAGAACATGGCCCTAGATCGCTAAAGTTGGAGAGGTTCTCTCCCGACTCGATGGATTCGTCTTCGTCAGAGTCCGGTCCAGTCCGGTCCAGGAAGAAAAGGGATTCCGTGATTCAGATTATACCCACCAAGAGGGAGCTCGAAGAGGAGGAGAAGGAAGAAGACCTGAGCAACGAGATACTGAACATCATCGATTCGGCTCTGCCCGGAGAAAAAATGGACAACAAGAACAAAATACAGGACAACGAGGTGGAGGACTTTGAGGCGCAGAGGAGAAGAAAAAAGGAAGAGGAGAAGACGCGTTTGAAGGAATCCACGATGAAGGTTCCGACTACCGAAACGAGCACAGCGGCCAGCGTAGAGACGTCCACGCAGGAATCGATCTCTTCGGTAACGAAGCAAGTTGCGAATTCCCCGATGGAGGTTGATTCCGATGATACACCGGTGCAAGGCTCGACGAGCACCGAACAGAGCAACGTCGAGTGGATCGATTTAACCACGGTGCAGCCGTCGGAACAGCCACCCGAACAGGATGGTTTCAATATATTCAATGTCGTGAAGAAGATCGCCGAGATAAAGTTCAGACTTGGCCTGACGTTGCTTAAACACGCTAGCGAAGGCTTCGCCAGATACCTTGGTCACGTGCAGAAGAGGATCAACGGAGAGGAGTGAAAGGTTTTGTTTTTAAAACCGCGGGACAAAGGACCGAAGTGACGATTACGAGTTTCCGTTACTGTTTCGCTTTACAGATGACAGAATATTCCTCGCGTGTTTTCTATGCATCCGATCAACTTGTACTTACCTTTGTTTGGGCTGTGTATTATTCGATCTTGTCGTATTTCACTATCTTCAAACATCGTTGTTCACGAATAAGCTGCATCTATCGAGACACTCGTCTATCTCTCTTTTACGGAATAATTAATAAGGAATTAGTTGATACAAGTGGGTGCTACTCGGATAACGAGATAACGAGAACGATAGGCTTTAATCACGGATATTAGAGAATAGGATTTCTCGCATGGAGTGCATCTCGATTCGACGAGAGTACAAAAATGCACTCGACGTTTTTTCGGTAACCGAATGTCGGCAAAGTTGTAAAGGTTCGAGAAATAACTGGCGAAAAGTTCTATTTTATTTCGATATTATTTCTTGTTCTGCTACTTTTTATTAAGTGTTTAAGCGAACGGCGAAATATACGGCAATAATGTAAAGTATGTTATAAATAAATATTAATAAATAAATAAATAAATAAACGAATAAGATATGCGTCTATACATATAGTACCTTGACTATGCATGTAAATATATGATAAATTTAAACATCTCGGAAGAAAGTCCTTTTTACCCATGTAAATTTCGTTTGCCTTCCAACTATAGTTTCACTTTCTAAATCCTAACTCGCTGTTTGCTAGCTCGATAACATGTTTTATTAATTTCTTAAACGAAACTTGACTTTTTCGACGAGAAATTCAAGTACATACGGCACATGATCGCGCGTATTCCCTTGTGATCGATAACAGCTTCATAATTACATTTGCGTTCCGATTGTGGGATCGTCCATCTTTGTCCGTCCTAGTTATTTCCACGAATTATCGGAGACCCGTTCCTTCTCGGTTAACTTACGCTCGCTATTCCCGCCGCGTTCCTTGAATTCGACGTTTATTCGCGAGCGCGCGAATATTCAGCATCGAATCACGTGAATCGGGGAGTCTCGGTTCCAGAGCGAGGTCTCTCTTTCTACGGCCAAGTATCATCGGTATCATCATTGCCATAGTTGCTGGTAATATCCCTGTAGAGGAACAAAGTAATCCAATTAGTCTATTACATATTTCTGTTACAATATTATTTTAATGTAAATTTTACAGAATGACCGACCTGCGCTGACGGCTGCAAGGACAGCAGAGTTAGAGGGCTGATTGGTCAGCGTGTTCCTGATGGGTCTCTTTTTCAGTATAGCGGACAGGGTTTGTCTCTCCAACTCGTACTCCTTTCGGCTCTGGTCCACGCTCTTGAACGTCTTCTCCACTTCCAGAAGACCCCCGTGGGATGTTGTCGTATTCGTGCCGTTGATCGACGGTAACACCGTCAGCCTGACCTAGGTAAACGGTATTTCATCAAGCGACTGCCGTTTAAAAATATCGAGAGTATGGATCATACAAAAAAAAAAAAAAGAAAAAAAAACTGTAAGAAATTTACAAGGTATCGCGAAAACTTGTTCGATCATCTAGCCTAACCTGTCGCTTCGAAGTCATGACGGCAACCGTCGGATCGTGCTCGTTCCTAAGGCCGCCGATACTCCTCGTTCCGTTCCCTGGAGGGTTCGTCGAGTCGATCTTGATCGACCTCTGCCTAGACTTGGAGTAGCCTCTATTCGTCGACAAAAGGACCCACTGTCCGTCGCTGTTTCCGGGGTAGGTCTGCGGGTGATCGTTAACATACTGATACTGCGAGAATCCTGGTCGTTCCGTGGAAGGTCGAATACGATCGTCGAATCTCGAAGGAAAATCGTGCCAGTCGTTGCTCTCTTCGGCCTGATTCTTGTCACCGTATCGATCTACGAATTGGTAACTGGAACTGGGCTTCGTTGGCTGAGGTCTGTTCCAATTGCCGGGGAAATTCGCAGGACGATTGTCGGTGATTATTTCGCTGTTAGGACGATCGGTGTACTTGTTCCAGGATGGTCTTTCTGGCGGCCACTTTTGCGCTTGGGTCTCCTCGTTCTTATCCCCGTAATAGGAGGGACGAGAGGTGGGCTTCTGCCAAGGCTTTTCGTTGCTATTTTCCGTCCATGTCGGTTTTGGTTTCTCGTACCTGAAATCGATCGAGTGCCGGTTTGAATGTTGGCAAAAGGACACTTCGTAAAATTGGGACCAGACGTAAAGAAAAAGTTGGATGTGAATTTACCATGGCTTATTGTTTTCGATGACTGGTCTAATGGAGTAGTCGGATGTCCAAGGTTTTCCTATGCCCGGTTTGTCCCATGGTTTCATATCTGGCCAGGGACGTTGCGTGGTAGCGGTTGCCTGCCACTTGGAGATTTTGCTTTTCGACCACGGGATCGCCTCTAGAGTGACCCAACCGTTTCTGTCCTCGTACGAATTCGATCCATAGTATTTATTTCTCTTGAGGGTGTCATTCGAGGCCTCGTTTAACTGAAATCGACAATGTTTTATTTTCCAACGAGCCAACGAACGCTATTATTTTCCAACGAGCCAACGAACGCTATTATTTTCATTTCGAGACTCGTTTAACGTTGAAAACTTACCGTATTCGTAGTCGGCGTAGTGTTGGCCGCGACCTCGTCGTACTTGGTTTCTTGTTCGTAGGTTGTACTGGTGGAATACGTCGATTGATCGTCGACTTCGAGAGCGAGGGGCTCGGAAGGCTTGACGATCTTAAACGGATATTTCGGGTACTTTTCGGTGGTGGTTTTGATTTTGTTCGCGTATTCCTCGAGAAATTTGTTTAATACGTCTGGATTGAACGTCGACGTTTCGAACGCGTTCCTTTGCTCCTCCCCGATGCCGGGAAACCCCTTGATCATTCTCTCGGCCTCCGCCTGAAAGTTAGTCTTTGTTGCATCATACAATGGATTCGGCGTGGCCGCGATCGACTCCTCAAGTACCCTCGGACTGTCGCCTCTCGTCTTGAACAACTCGGACGCGTTCGTCTTCATCTTCATGAAATACCTCGTGCTGCACTGGGTCCCTCTCATAGTCAAGGTTACCAGCAGCAGACAGATCGCTCCTCTCGGTGCCATCTGAAACGCATCAGAAAACTGCTCACTTGCGCTTTCGTCGCTTTTCGGCACGTGAAAGCTACTTCGAAACGGTACAAAGCGCGTTGGGACACCCTCGTCGCGTCGCGTCGCGTCGACCACCAACAAGACTATCGGAATTCGGAATCTCTTGTCATAGTTTGTTTTATTCTGATCGTGATCGTGAAACGGCACTTTAACGATCCTCTCGTGAAAGCAAGCGACGCCGACGCGACGTGTTCGCGAGAGAAGAAAATGAAGCGAGTTTGATCGCGACACTGACCTTGTCGTTGTTCGTCGTCCGATTTGCTGGCTCAGCCTGGCGCCGACGTTGAATCGCGCGGACAACCAGGATCGCCTCCTCGAACAGCCGCAAGCCCCGTTAGAAAAATCACCCACCGCCGATCCTGGTACCACAGCAACGTCTGCGACTTTCCGCTCGACCTCGACTCTTCAAGGTGCAGAGATGGCTCTGTCGCCGAGACGTTGCCCTCGTTTGCTTTTAATCCAGGTCCCCACTTCGTGGTGACTTGGTCCATTTTCTGTCTCTCTCGCGGCCTTCTGGTTCACGTTGTTGGCGCTCCGTACTCCTGGTTCACCTAGAGAACGGACGCAGACCATCCTTCTCTCCTATCTCGGGATCTATTCTTTCGCCTCCTTGTCGGATGATAATTGTCCCCCGGTATGGGAGGATCACCGCGAGTATTCGATGAGACAATCGACACAGATTCCGACCTTCGTAGATTTGGATCGATTACTCGTGCCTGGAAATTCGATACGTCCCACGATACATTGCGGAAAGAAGAACGCACCGCATGGCGTCGGATTCTTTGAGAATCCTCGAGAATTCGAAGGCTATTCTCGGTAAAGTTCATTCATTCGATTGTATCTCTTACGTCGCGTGAAACAGGATCAAAGAATGGACTGGAATTGATTTTTAAACGCGTTTACTATATAGTTTCTTCAATCTGGCGATTCGTCGACTGTTTTCAAGGTGCGAATCACATGAAAAAGCGAGGATTTGTCACGCGCTAATTGCTGCAGCGTGCACGGACAATCAACGGCTGCTTTACACGCTTGTTTTTCTGGTCGTGATTTCGAGTGTCAGCCATCGTCGCCGAGTCGTTCTTAATTCTTCGGTTTTTTGACCGATCGAATTGGTACTCGTTGTTCGTCGACGAGATTTTACAAAGAATTCACGTATTAATCAAAATCACAGGCGAACAAGATTATCGGTAGACGATGATATTTTTATCGGAAATTTGTCGTTTTTGGACGCTCGAGTGTTTGGTGGATAAAGGATCCGGAAGAGACAGAGAAGGCGCGGGTCTCGACGGTCGACGAATCATCGATTCGACTCTGTTTGTCGTAGGTGCCACGAATCGACGACGAGAGGGAGTCGGTCGTTTCGCAATTTTTTTGCTTTCTCGGCCCAGAAACCTGCGGTTTTTGTTTGCCTTTTTTATTTCACGGAATCGCCGAGATTCTTTGCTAGTCCGCGAGTGAAATGCGTCCAACGTTTCCGTTTTACGAGCAGCTTCCGATCCTCGGACCGGGTTTTCACCGATTCCCCATTTTTGCATCCTCGACCCACAAACTAACCGTTCTTCTCCACGAAGAAATATCCGTGACTTCGGTAACCAATCACGCGGAATTTTATCACGGGATCGGCTCGCTTATTTTCCGCCCGACTAAAAAACTCTCGATGCTTCGCGCAAGAAAATAACCGCTCGAGTGCATTCCGTGACTGTCTCGAGGGCAGTCGGCGGTATGCAAACACCAACAGAATTCCTCTAGGTATTTATTAATTGCGGATAAACAAATCTATCTATCGATGACAGCACAAACAGACAAATAGTCTCGATTCGATGGGAGAACTTCCGTTTTATATACAACCGTGAAGATTTTTTCTCTTCCGATTCCGGCCTAGCGGTGCGGTCGGCTGGCCTACTCGAAACCGGAATTGGGTCGTTCGAGGCGTAGATAACCGCGAAAACGAGCAGCACGAGGCAGCTGAAAAAGAAAGAAACGACGGCTGTCACAAGTGCAGGGAACGCTACTTTCATTGTCGGCTGGCTAAACGGAAGGGGAACGACGACACCGACGGATTTCTCACGGCGCGGCGACGGCGGTGATTTGCGCGTTGTTTGTATTCGTACTTTAAGGATGTTACTTTGTCGTGACGATGACGGAGAAATCGAAGGTTGCGCGAATAGTGTACGTACGAGCCAATGAAATAAAGTTGATCGAACGACGAGAAAACAGCGATATACCGACGCGTTCGTGAGTTGGGTGTGGTACCTCTGAACACCGAGCTCGTGGAACCAACGATCGAGACAATCCCTATCGAAGAGTATTGAGAGAGATCTGAGACTGTCAGAGCGTGTCGCAGTGGTGCAACGTTTGCATAAAATCGAATCAGTAAAATGACTTTTCATAAACGATAAATCGTACAAAGGCATCATCTTGCATCTCGCTAGCCTTCATCCAGTTTTCTTCGCGAGGATTGACCTCCGTCTGAAATAAGGTCAGACTCTCGCCGCTCGCTGATAAAACTCGCCTTAGAAAGTCTTTTCACCCCCTTTCCGCTCTTTGCTCACATTCCGTGAAGCCGTAGTAAACGTATTTTTTCATCCATTTTACGTCTCATTCGTAGAAATTCAGTCCGACCCAATGACTGAATTAGCAACGCTACAGGGTGTGCGCTCAGGACAATGTAGCTGTTGGCAAATTTGTCATCACCTCGACGCGTTTCCGACAGTAAAAACCTACTTTCAAGTGTACTTTCCTTGAAAAATGATTATCGATGCGTAACATCCATCCGACATCCAGGCTGTCTCAGTCATCTTATTTTCTGTGTCTTTCCAATCGCTTTCATTCCGATCTCGTCGAAGCTAATTTACGTTGATATATCCAGATTCGAACGGAAATTGTGACAGCTCCGAAATCATCCAAACATTTCATCGGGTCCAAGTGTTTCTCTGGCTGTAACGCGTACCGACCGAACTGCCTGCTGGAACTAAGCATCCACTTTGTCAACGGCAAGTGGAGTGAGGCTGGCGATTAAGAGACGAAATTGCCTTTGCGTTCACGCTTTTTAGAAAACACGTTCGTGCCCGCGTCGCGTTAAAGACGCCAAACAATCAAAGGAAAGGCTTAGTCTAACGGACACGTCGCGATGGAAAACACTTTGCTAGTTTTTCCATTTTCACGGCTGTAGAATCCCTTCGACAAAATGTGCTTTCGAATTCTCACAGCGAAGGTGCTGTTGCTTTCTCTTCTGGTGTCGGCTAGCTCCATCCGTTCCAAGGATCTCGAAGAAGATAGAAACGAGTCCGCGAGCGAGGAGGTGAAGCCGATCGAACAGGAATCCTTCGAGGAGACCTCGAGCGAAAACGAGTTCTCGTTGCAGTCGGCGACAACCACCGAGTACACGACCACGGTGGTAACCTACGGAAAGATAAGGTCGTTCGTGGCTTCGCAGAAGAACGTCTCCGAGGTGTTCAGGCCCAGCGCTCCTCTGGGAGAGATCAAAGAGTCGAGGATCAACGGGAATCCGTTCGATAACGCGCATCACGTCAAATTCGAGAACGATCACGACCCCAACTCTTATCGCGAGCAACTTGAAAACTTCCAGCTGGTGATCCAGCCTACGAGTCACTTGGATCAAACCGGTCAACATGGAAATCTTCATCAGAGTTTCTTCGGGACTGTTTCTGGGTCCTCGGAGGAGGGTAAAAAGGAAGGAGCGGAACAAACCGCGTACGTGACATTTCAGACCGATCCGATCGGCACATCTATCCCGATGATCCATTATGGATCGTTAAAGGATCCACAGTTTCATCAGCAGTTTGTTCAGTCGATCGCGGAAAATGTTGGAACGCAGCGAGATCCGATGGACCAAAAGGTCTTTGAAAATCTGCAGAAACCGGTCTACGAACAGTACGCGCCCACCTTTTTTCAAAAACCGTCCAAGTTTCACAGCGAAACGCAGAAACACGAATCGGGGAGCTTTGCGTCCGTCGATCTTCCGAGCTCGCCGTATTTTGCTGGAGCTTACGATCACCAGATCCATCGGCCTGTTTCGCATGACTTTGGTGTGCCGGCGCCGAACAAGCCGATCAACGGAGTCGTTTATGCACAAGAGTCGACTTTTATGAGGACTAGAAAGTTTCCTTATTCGTTTTACCAGCCAGCAGTTGGATACAATCAGATAGAGTTCGTTAACAACGATCAGCCGGTTTATCCTGTTAGAAAGAGGTACGCATCTGTTTCAGGTTCTATTTCTACTTTATGTTTCATTTTTCATTCTCTTTCATACCTTTCGAAACGTTCAATCGCCACTGTTCCATCTTCGTTGAAAGTCTTTCGAAAGTATTCTTTCGCGCGAAATGAAAATGACACCGAGATAGCCTGTAATCGGCCAAGCATTCGTTTTCACCATTTTTCTGCCCGTTGATCTCAAACAATGGCCTCGAAATACAACTTAATTAGAAGCATCGTTTACTCCGTACAGAGCGTTTAATTTATTCGGTAGAGTTTCACCCTGGAAGAAGATCTTGCATTTAATCGGTGCGTTTCTACCTTTTGGACTGCTCCTGGCGGCTCTAACGCCTACCGTCGTCAAGGTCAACAATACAACGTAAGTATTTTTCTCCCTTCGATCTCGTTTATTCCTTGATTTCTCAACGCGATCGAATCCCTACAGAGAACCGAACATCGTTCTTTCCAAGCTGAGGGTCGCCGACCTGCCGGTTGAACACAAACAGGCACGATTCGTCGAGGAACCTCCAACGGTTTGCGAGGAGAGATCCATCTGCGAGCTGATTTCTGTCGGCGACCAACCGGGTTCGAGCGTGTTGCAAAATCTTCTGTGGAATCTGGCTACCAGGTAATTCGAGTTAATTTCTTGTAATAGCGGCTGAATTTTACACAACTACGAACGTTTCGATAAGGATCTTTAGGAGACCTTTACGTAGCAAAGTGATTCTATGCGGATGCTTTTACTGTTACTCTGCATCGCAGCCTTTAATTTTCATTTGAATACTTTGACGGTGTATTCTTAGATTGCTATACAGGCTGGTTTAGAAGTGGTTTCTACGTTCTAAATTACAACAAAACGAACCTTTGCATTCTTTGAGTGGAATTTATATTATTATATATTCTTAATGCGCACGTTTCTCATTGCTAGAACATCGACGACAGTCGCTAAAGAGAATGGTCTTCGAGACGTCTTCGAGGCGGTAAAGAAGAAGGATTGCACAAAAGTTGCTTGCTGATTGTTAACTCGAGAATGTGGAAAGCATGTCTACGACAATGACAATGGTTTCTCGGAGAAAAAAGTTACACGAGAAAACAAATTTCTGGAGGAGTAAGGTCGAAAGCCCGACGTCTGTCCTGAACATTTCTTTGCATCGCGAACAAACATTTTATATATGAACGAGGAAGTGAAAGGACCATCGAAATCGTGGTACAAGATTCTCATCGTTCATCAAGGACTTTGGAGCGTCGGCGTCGTACAGTTCATCCTGAAATTTTTGACTTTTTAAAAATAGAATGTCTTCGCAAAAGTGATCGGAAGCTATTTTAAAAACGACCAGAAGCCGGATGAGAAGATTAGTCGGGAATTCTTCGAACGAGCCGTGTGTGTTTGGTAGCCGCAAGTGAAAGTAGTCACAGTGTACAAGTGGGTCGACGATACTCTATGTCGACTCGACCCAAGAATTTATGTCTCTGCGATGAGATACGGGTTATCGGTGACTGCAACGAGCTTTCACGTACATCTCGAGTACACGGTGCATCTCGAAACCGGACGAGATATCGATGCTGGCTCCTATGAAATCACTGTCTTATTTGCATTCGAGGTGATTTCAATGCCAACGTAGTATGGAAATAAATAGTGCTCCTAATTTAATTTCTCATTACTTCAATTACTAACCGTCGAAGAAAAGTTTAATTTAGATCGATATCAATTTTTGTATATCGAACGAAACAATTTATCCGATACCGACATGTATTAGAAAATGCGAATAAACTATCGTTAAAAATCGCCCGCGAGGGAACTCGGGAAAGAAAGTCCACCAATTAGAATCTCTCCAATTAGAATTCTCTCTTCCCTCTTAAGCACACTTTCCGAAAGGTCGTGGTCCCATCGGCATCGGTGTCGCTCGACCACGTTTCTTCGCGTTACGCAGGACTGAAACAATTTGATTGGCAACGAAAGTGAGCCACTTTTTACCGACGGTTCTACTTTTGCGTGCGCAGTCGAGAGTTTCGAGAGCACGCTCGAGCCAACGAGATCTTTGCTCGTAAAACGGAAAAATAGCCTGGGATTTCCGGTCATCGCGACAGCCGGCTCGAAGATACGCGCGGCTTTTTATCGCGGCAAGTACCGTGCTGAACGAAATGGCCAAGATTACCGAACGTCACCGTCTCGATTCGTTTCCACGCAATAAAAGAACCGGGGAAATCGTGGACGAGAAATTTTAAGGGGACTCGCGATTAGGGTTTCTGGGACGTAGTTCTGAATTTTCTCGCGCTTCGGTTAATAGTTTCGCGGGTTTCGCTACTCGAGGGCTGTCGAGACTTTGTCGATTTTATTCTTCGCTTCCCAGAATCGAGTATTTTTCGAGGAGGAACCGCGCGATGCAAATACCGACGGATACACGAATAAATTACATATTTCACCAACATTTTACCTCGAACCTCTCGTCGCGCCATCGTCGACGGAGGAATATCGAATCCAAAATTCTTTTCATCCGTTTTAAACTCGTAAACGACATTGCCAGGACTTACGATCAGCGACGATCCGCGGTGAATCAGGAGAATCGCATGAAAAAATCCAGTGGAAGTTTTTCAAGAGAGTTCTCGAACTCGATCGAACGTACTTGGACGTACATACGTGGGTCGTTCGCTATGACGGCGCGTAGGTTCGTCTTCGAGGTATGTCAAGGAAAACGAGTGTGCAACAGGCGACGTCGAACGATATTGGAAAACATCGAGGCGTTCGTGGATCGCATCGGACACAATGGGATGCGTACGCGTTCATAATCCTTAACGATACCAGTGTCGCGAGGTCGATGAATTCTATCGAAGGACGTGGATCTACCCACTCGTTCTTTGTAAATACAGTAGATGGCTATTTTCGATAACGATCAGATGCGTAAAAAGTTGAAAATTGGACGGATTACGATCTAAAAATTGTCAAGAATAAACGACTCGAGCTTTTGTTTCGCGTTAACGTTCAGCAGAGGAAAATGATAGCATTGTTTTAAGAGATGGGAGCATTCGCATTCATTTCCATAGAATACTTTTTGCTGTTATTTCAACGGTTTGAATAATAGAATAATAATAATAATAATAATTGTAATCATGATATTTCACAATTTGTTCCGGATCCGCAGTAAACGATAATAATCTTGCGAGCCAATTTTTAAAACTTCAAATTATATTTGTCGAGTATGGGCTACAAACGCATTCGTCTCGTCCTACGAGTTTTAATGGAATTCGAGTTTTGTCCTCGCTTGCTCAACGTTTAAGCACGAGACAAAGAAGTTTCTCGTGAAAAAGAAAGTGGTGACACGTCGACACCGAGCCTGCGACCTTCTTCGACCTTCCTTCGGATGGATCGGCGTCCTCTATGAATCTCTGTCGCGAGAGTTAATTTTCCGCCGTATTTACGGAAACGAGCGATGGGACACACAAGTCGACTCGCGGAGAAAATTTGTAAACTTTCGCTGGTCAAGGGCGACCAACAGTCGAGGAAGGAAGCGTTTACGCAATCGTGGCTTCTATTCGTGGCTAACGCGCGTTGCGGTGGAATGCGATAAAATATGAAGAGGCCTGTTGATGGTATCGCGCTTCTCTAGATTTCTCCAATTCGATTCAGCGCGAACAAACAGCTGGCGAGCAACGAGAGAGAGAGAGAGAGAGAGAGAGAGAGAGAGAGAGAGAGAGAGAGAGAGAGAGAGAGAAACAAATGATTAATTCGTATGTATCGTGGGGAATACACACGACCGCGAGTATTATGTTCAAAGACTTTTAAATAGTGCAACAGAGAATATTTCTACGTTATACTTACGTAGCCAATGTACCATGAAATACAATCAATTTATTTAATTAGGTAGAAATAATAGCCGAGTGCCGAGGTTGCGCAGGTGTTCATTGGCATGTCTGTCGTCTTTGTCGTCGTCGAAATCATGGACTTTCACTGGCGGGTCTCTGAACCCGCTGCTGGTAAACTGAACAACGTCTCTTCAAGTTTGGGTCGACGCTCGTGAACTTGAAAACCGGACCGACCGCAGTCCCAAAGTTTCATCCAGTTCTACATCCTTTTTGCGATTTACACGCGCGGCACGTGCGAAACGATGGCGCGGCGAAAGTGGCCAGACGAGCGATCAACGGAACAACTATCAAAAATGTAACTTTTCATCTGACCGCACCGAGTCACAGCGGGCCACGTTAATTAATTACTAAAGCGACAAAAATAATTGACTCGGTTGTTTCGGTGAGAACTGAATCCAAGGAAACGAGTACCTTCTTTGATACGTTCGAGGCTTTCGAACGCATTCGTATCGATGAAAAACTTGAACGCCAGCCGGCAACCGGTATATTCTACTCGAAAATTGAATCGGTTCCCGTCGAGTAGGAACCGGCGAATCAGAAAATGTATCGATTAATCGGCGGAGACGCTGGACGTCGCGACGGAAGAAGGCGAAGGCGAAGGCGAAGGCGAACGCGGGAAGTAGGTCGGAGAGAAGTGTCGGTCCTTCGTCGGAGACACGAGGAGCCGCTGACTGAGCGCCTTCGTCAGTCTCGCCAAGATATTCCGGGAGTCAACAGGTGCGTAGGAGCGGGCCTCCTCTCTGTTCTTCTCCTTTTTTCGATCCGATCGAATCGATCGTTCATAGATTTGGTCCGTGACGCGAGTATCATGCGGATTTGAGCAAAACCATCGTCGTGTTACTTCTTTTTATTTTTCATTTTTCTTCGGGACTCGTCGAGCTTCGCCGTTGCTGGAACCAAAACACTCGTGCAATTGGATCGGCGACACCCAATAATGGACAAATTTAAGGTACTTGTACCGTACTATACTAGTTCGGCTCGGTTTCGCACTCTTCCAGGGACATTTCTGAAAAGCATCACAGGTTCAAAGGAGAATTAGAAACTTGTAATTTGAATCCGCTTGCTTGTACTTTCTAGTTTTCGTTAAGCAATTTTGCCATATTTTACCGTAACGAGAATATATCGTATTACCGTCGAATCTGTGTTTATCGTCGTACATATCGTTTCGTGGAATGCTCGGTTCAACATCTTCCTACGAGAACCTAGGAAACAAATGTACGCGTCGATTAACACGTTTCCCTCTAAAGTATTCTAATGCATATCTTATTAGTTGTTCGTGCGTCGCGTCGTTCCAACATTTGAGCCGTTATAAGAAGAGATTCGCTTCCGGTGATTCCAATTTTACTGTCACGTGCCCCGAGAGTCAAATACCGAGCAGAATCGTAACGAGAGAGACGAGACTGCGCCTCAGACGGACGAATAAAGGAAAAGAAAGAGGAAAAAAATAGATCGACTTAATTGCCGACGAATTAACGTCGGTCCGCGAGCTTTCTGGAGCGGAAACGCAGTGTGACACGGATCGGGGCCATTCGCGTGCACTTCCCCCGACGAAACTCACGCTAAACGCGCATCCTTCATTAGCTGCGGCTACGTTGCAATTTTCATGTTCTCATAAACTCGATAATTCACGAATCTCCTTCAATTTCGTGCTTCAACGAGTCGTTTACGACCTCGCGACAATAAAATGCGTCTGTCTTGCGATCGAGTACGAGAACTGGTCTCTTTTTATTATCCCTCCTGTTGCGATTACGTTCGTATCGGATCTATGTTAAGTCTGCGACAAACGGAGAAGTCGTTTCTGGTCGGGCATCAGCCGGTCGAGCGGCGTCGATCGAAAGTCACCAGATCGGAAAAAGTGGATCGCCCTGTCGATGTCGTCGAGGCGCAACTCGTACGTACGCGGCGCGTGTTGTCCATAGTCCATAGAGCGCGTGCACCCCGTGCGAAACGTGCCCGGGGAAAGCATGTCGTTCCGTTTCACTTGTTGGCGGATCGTTCGCTTGCCCGGTCCAGCTGCTGATTTTATTTTGATCCGGTCATTTTGTCCTCTGCGAGTCCATCTCCAGTTGGAAAGTATTTTCTTTTTTTTCCCCTCGACATTAATTCTCAGAACCAGCGAAACCAAGAAAAACCGGACGCGACGTCCTTTTCTTTCTTGCTCGCTTCGGTGAGCGTACGTTACACAACTTGCACAATACACAGAATGTATGGGATATGTACAATGTACATGCATGGAAACATCGGAGCGACGCGGCGTTGTTTCGATAGAAACGAATAAATTGCCACCTTAATAATAGAAAGTATCCGACCGGTCGGTTACTGCATCGCTATTTTCTAATCCGGGGAAAGAATGCCGGCAATTTCTGCGAGCTATTAAATTTCTCTCGCAGCGATTACATTCCCGGATAGAGTCTCTCGATTTTCCCGTTACGATGCATCGATTTCTGCGCTTCGTCGCCAAGCCGTGATAATTTCTGGCGGAAAACGAATTAGGATCCGAAGCAGAGTATCGCGGAAAATGTTAGCTGTAAAATGTACAGTTATCGTTTTCCATCGAATTCCACTAGAAGAAACCGAACGCATTCGCTAATCCCTCTTTAATTCGATGTAAAAGAGATCGACAGAGGAGAAAGTTCGGTGACTCGATAAGGCGCAAATTCGCAGACCCTTCCTTTTCTGTTTAGTGGAACGAAATGCGTGTAGAAAGTACGATTGCACTTTATTTTTCGATGGCCACAAAGCCTTACCGACGAATGAGAAGGATATCAAGAAATGGTAAATATGCCGAATAGGGGACCCTGCCTCTATGACCTTCACCTTGACATATGTTGTCAAGGACACCATCCTGAGTGACTTTTTCTAATAACGTAACCGTCGCTCACTGCTTATTAAAATATCTAGAAATAATAACGTCGTTCCCGACGTGCCAGAGATACTGAAAATATATCTTTGTAACGCTTTGACCTTTAATATTTCGTCCGTGTACTTCAGATGATGATATTCGTGGGCTTGTTCGTCTTGCTGGTCGTCGACCTAGCCATCGCGGAGATACCAAAGCCGAGCTACGCCAGGACGATGCTGAAAGTGTCTCGCAGCCTTCCAGGTGAAACCGAAGAGGTCAAGGTACGAACGAGCGAAGGGAGTTTAGCTACTCTGATTGTCAAGAGACGGGACAAGTCGTTCCTGGAGGAACCAACGATCGGCGAGTCTTCTCCGGTGACCGGCAAACTCGATTTCGTCGAAAGGAACGAAAACGGTACACCATTCGATGCGGGAAAAACTGCCAAGTACGAGACCACGAAGAAAGAAGAGGTCAGGAAGCTGGAGGAGGCTCAGATAGAACGACTTAGGGCTACGCTTTCGGATTCCAGCGGACAGAAAAATTCTCCAAGAGCGGAGAACGTCTCCGCGAGAAGCGAGGGGCTCGTGGTTTCTGAAAAGGATCAGGCTGTCAGCGAGAAAAATATCGATTACGGAAACTGGACGCCACTGGGAACCGATGGACGAGCGGTATCGTTGCTGGAGTCGACCACCGAGGAGTATCAGAGTTGGAAACCTCTTCGCAGCGACCCACAGACTACCACGGACGAGAGAAGGAATTATGCCAGGCTCGACGGACCGCTTCCACCCAGCGGGCTTGTTTTGCTTCGACATTTTCAAGATCGATCGCAAAGGAAGTTGCAGCTCAACGATTCGCCGGGAGAGGAGGGTAGATACGCGTTTCTACCTCATCAGATCCGTTCCACCAGGACGAACGTAGGCGCGAATTTGTCGAAAAATAGGGACGCGAAGAATGTGCCACCGGAAGTGATCGTTAGGTCGGAGATAAACGTGAAATCGAGCCAGAAGAGGTCGCCGATGACACTGGACAGAGACGGCACCCCGGTGATTCACGGGAAGAGGGTTCCCGATGAACCTATAGACAAGATTCAAACCTGGCGCAACGCGAGGGTGATAAATAATAAGTTGATACGCGAGGGAACATCTACCGAGAACTCGGAACTCTCTACAGGCTTCTATCCGCGGCCGACGGAGAGTGCTGGAGAGAGACAGAGATTCGAGAGGTTCTTCAAAAATGTTAATCGAAGGTACGTTACATCGTGTAACAAATCCAACGATACATGTCACAATTATTAGGAAAAATACTTACAATATATTATAATAAAACAAACATATCGGAAACTATCGGACCTTAAACTTCTTTTCGGTAGAAAGAAGATAATTTTCTGTTATTTCGAACATTCTTGTGGCAAATATCGTTGAATTTGGTTCTCGTCGTTGAACAGCTGTTCGGTGTCTACGAGCCGTAAATTGATTTCATTCCCTGGCGATCGGGTCAAACGTGAAACCAATTTCCTTTTCACGAGTCTGTTCAACAGATACAGCAAAGACGTCGAACAGGAACAACGGGACAAGAACGTTTTCTTGGAGTGGGATCCGCAGAATTACAAAAACGAACCACTGAATGCAGAGGTGTACGAGCCAAGGAGCGACAATTACAGAGCCAGCACGCGCAAGAGGATGCTGCACCCCGATGCCGCAGCAATTTACCCTGTTTCTCAGCTGTACACCCCGGAAAGCCAGAAAATCGCTCCGGTAGCACTGAAACCAGGCGCCAGAGCGCCGGTTCTTCAGTACGCCCATCCGGAACTTGGCGTCCAACCGGCCAAGATTCTAAAGAATGAGAAAAAACGACCTGACAATTTTCCAGAGAATCAATATTCGTTTACAGAGCAAAGACAGAAGAAAAAGTACGTTCTGAACGACAAGAACATCGTCGACACCTACACGACGAAGAATTATTATCCGAATCAGCATTTCTACGGTCTAAAGAGGCCCAACGACGCGCCGTTCTGGGTAAAAATATCGGAAAACCTGAAGAGCCAGTTTTCCAACGGCGTGGAAAAGGTCTCGCAATTCACGCGACCGGTAATCGATCCTCTGGTGGAGGCTACTCAGAAGATCTCTCAGAACTTGGGTCTCTCGAAGGGCAACGAGGCTCAAGAGAAGATCGGTACCGTCGCTTCCACCGGTGGTAGCATTTTGATCCCAGCATTAGGACTCGTTGCATCGGGTGCTGCTCTAGGGATCGGTGCAGTCGCTGTTGGCAGGTACCTCGACGTTGACGTTCTCAAACGGTCCAACGATCTAACAGGAACCGAAGTGGAGTATCAAAGATCCTCGAATGCCGATCAGCCGTTGTCGAGCGACTTGGAAGAACCGAATGGAAGAGAAACGATTGGAGGAACTGTGTACTTCCTGGAGAACGTGTCAGCGATCGACAACGTCGAGGCCGATGATCGCGTCGAACCTCCGAACAATCGAAACGGTGTTTTGGTGATCCTCGAACAAGATCAAAATCGAGAGAGCAACTCGCGGATCGGAGACGGAGATCAGCCGACGACAAACGAGAGAAGAAAACGAAGCCTCGACTATCTGGACGTTCTTCGAGCGGAAAGAAGCTCCAAGGGTCTAATCAGAAACATGCGTCTTCAGAGGAAAGGAGCGGACTCTATGAGCGAGATCGTGGAGATCGATCTACCAGCTCGCGAAGGAAACATCGATGTGACGGAATTTCTCATTCCAAGGAAAGAACCGTTGGAACCGAACGACGCCGACGGGAAGAGAGACGACGCTGACGCAGCGATTCTGATCGTTCGAGACGGGTCTACGCCTTCGAAGCTGTTCGATGAGAAATTTGGTCAAAAGGTATTCGATAAGAATGACGTAGAGACGAAGAATTCCGTGGACGGAAGAAACGAGAGACGAAAACGAAGGAGCGTCGATAGCGATCAAGAACTGGAGGACGCTCTTCAGAACTTCGAGAACGGCCAAGTCGCCAAAGTCGCCGAAGCAGCTCGCATCGACAACGATT
Organism: Hylaeus volcanicus; assembly: GCF_026283585.1. Classification (NCBI taxonomy): domain Eukaryota; kingdom Metazoa; phylum Arthropoda; class Insecta; order Hymenoptera; family Colletidae; genus Hylaeus; species Hylaeus volcanicus. The sequence goes on from NC_071978.1 coordinate 1,233,062, forward strand.
GGACCAATACGCCGTGTGCCAAGAGATTATTCTGCGACGCTATGATCCAGAGAGGTTCGGATGCAGTAATGCTAATGGAGAAGAAGATGGCCGCCCTTTTGGGTTTGTGAGTATCACTGGATTACGAGACGGCGGATTTCCAGATTGTTTTCTCAAGCTTCGCTACTCCGTCGCGTCGGTGATGTAATAATGTTGTCCTCGTTACCATACCGTTACGTAGTTGTCTATGTTTGGTCGGTGGATAGTCGGTCGGGGCTTTCTTTTTCGCGGGAAATAGGCGAACCTGCGAGACAATCGTCGGGACCAAATTTGGCCTCGGTGCGGGCAAATTTAAAAACAATGCTCTAGGTTTCGGTTTCTAACGAATGTACAATTTATGATAATTAGCGATCCTTCAGGCGGAAGAGAAGACAGCCGATGAAACATCGCGGAAACCCGCGGTGTCTTTGATTTTTCCTCGACGCGTCTCGTCCCTTTCTCGGATATTTCCTAAGCACGCGTGGCCCGCACCGCGCCCGCCACGACGCGCCGCGAACCGTGTATGCACAGAGTGAAACTGTGCTAAGAGGTAAAAGTCGAATCAGTCAGTAGGACGTCGCCGGCGAAAGCTGGAAGAAAGTTATCTGTTTCTCGCTATAGTTCCGTCTGGCCAGGTTGGTTCTTTGATTTTTCTCGTTGCTAATGGTATTGTTCGGTCGAAACCGGTAGCGATTACGACAAGCTAAGAAATTCAAGAGAACACGTATTTCGATTCGATGTTAACTTTCGACTCTATTTCGGCGACAGGAATCCTTTTGTCACTAGCAAAATATATTGGTAACCTTGAACGATAGCCTGTTTATCACAAAGCGAATTACAAATGATCTCGTTCCGTTAGGTATCGAACATTGTTGCGCGAGGTATCGACAGTCGCCGGGTTCGACAAACACTTGCCGAGCTTTCTAATGAATTTCTACTCACCATTGATCGTTTACCGTTTGCGTACCTTTTCAGAATCCAGCCTGGACCAGCTACTCAGGTGTCCAGCCATTTTCAAGAGGTCATGGATGCTGTTCGAAGACACGATTGTTCCAGCTTTCTGTGCCCTCAGGCTAGGCCGGGAAATGTCTTCTTTTAAATTCTCACGCATTCCGCTTAGAACGCTCCCTTCGCGGAAAAGGGAACTGGTAAATCGTCGAATGCCGGACCGGTGATAGCAAAGTCGACTTGGATCGTCTCAAGTTTGAAGAATTTTTACGATCACACGGTCGCGATAGAGACTATCTTCTCATAATCCAGTCGCTTTAGATTTACAATTAGCTCAAGTTGCCGGAGCGACTGAACAAAGACAATGGAACAGACTGTCCTGGAGAACGCGAATTGGTTTTCAACCAAAACTGTACATATCTGTCACCGTATTTAATACGCACCTAAGCTCGTAATTTAAGAGACTAGATTTAAGCGTTAAGAGTGAAATCGGTGAGATCAACGAAAGACTCGAGCGGGGCAGCTTCGACGCGACCTAAACTATAGTCTTTAGATTACTTCGCACGTCCACCGTTGAGACTCGAATAAAATCTCGTATGTCGGTCGATTTTCAGTTTCCATCGAGTCTTCCCTTTCGCTCGACCGATGAGTTTCGAGGATCAAATTGTCTCCCATGAAAATTCGATGACTATTTCTTATTAACACGTGTAATGCAGCTGAAAAAGATATTTATTTTGTTGTTTTTTCCGTACCCGTTGCAGAGAAATAATGTTTTCATTATATGGCGTATCGAATGTATGTAAATTAGAAATAAATGGAATTTTTTACAGTACCCGTAATTGTTTAACTTGTTCGTAGTAGCGAAATGTAACTGCCAATGGAAGGGGAGAAGAAGTTTTACAGAGCCTGAGGAATACTACCTGATGAGTTCGATGCATTACAGGATGAATTAAAAATAAGCGCTTGATCGATCAGCCTAAAGACGGCTTCCCAACGTTTAGAATCGATTAGAGAATTTTTTCTGCCCAAATAGGCACGAAACCACGTCTACCATGCTTCCCTTCTAATTGACTTTGTTACTTTTTTTCCGGAGGAGGAACTTTATACGTTCCTGGACGGGCATGCGTCTTTTCGCTTGACTCCGCCGAGAACAACTGGTAGGTATTTCGTGTCAGTCCTTCGTCCGTACAGTTTATATTGTGTATACGAAGTAACAATGGATTCCGAACAAGGTACAAAGTCCCTCCAATTCGGTATCTTGACACTTGGCAAATATTCTGAAATTAGTACGAGTATAAATATTTCTCAAGAATTCTCTATATATTCTACAATTTTACAACTATAAATTGTGATTTTTGATGATAATTAAAGTTTCGTAAAAAGCGTTTCTTATCCTCGGTGTTTGACATTCACTGATACGATACTGTCATAGATTTGAAAAAGGCAATCGGATGGAACCGCATAAACTTGCAACTAGTTGGAATTTGGCCAGAGCCGATGTCATCCAACGAACGGTTTGCGAATTGCAAAGCAGTGATACTCTGTTTATGGGTCATCGTTTTCGGAGCTGCGCCGCAGAGTATCCAGTTGTTTATGTTAGGAGGAGACATCGAACAGATGACGCAAAATTTGTGCTTAGCTAATATACCAGTGATTAACGCAGTCATGAAAGTAATCGTTACTTGGTATCATCGAAAAGGTAAGGATGATGAAAACGGAGTTTAAACTCTATAAGAAACGATTATTACATCATCAAATGAGCGACACGATATACTTTCTGAATCAATGAATCGACTATCTTTTATTGCTTTTAAACTGTTACTTATTTGTATGTCGAATTTTCTGCTCTTCTGCACGTTTGTTTTTTATCGACTAATTTATTAATAAAAAAAAAAAAAGGAAAAAATGGCAAGTAATCATGGTTCAACTGAATGCATTTCAAGAACTGAAACCGCTCGTAAAATCCTTCTACGATGACTGGTACCGTACGAAGAGCGAGGAAGAAAGAACGACCATGCTGAACAGGGCCAAGTTCACGACAAACATAACCGCATGGTGTACAATGCTAACTCAAACGATGGTCACCGTATACATCAGTCTTCGAGCTTTCACGATCATGACCTGCGACCAAAGCAAAGAGACGCAGGATCGTTTGGTACTGTACCCTGGTTACTTCCCTTACAACGTTCGGCCAACGGTAGTTTTAGTGCTGACTAACTTGGCACAAGCATTCGCCGCTTATTGCGCTACTATTCCCTACACCAGCGTCGACACTTTTATCGCTATGCTCGTGTTGCACACTTGCGCACAATTCGAGAATTTGAGGAGAAGATTGGAGGGACTCACGGACGAGAAAGATCGAACCAGAGACAGGGACCAGATCCAAAAAGAGCTAGTTTCGATCGTGGAGAGACACGAGCATCTAAACTGGTGAATGAAGATTTACAATATAGTACGGTCGCGTGGCAAATTTAAATTACTGCTCGAGTTCATGCCATGACACATATATATATGTGTTTTGTTTTTCTTAAAGGGTTGCTACTAAGATCGAGGAATGTTTCAACCTGCTATTACTGCTTCAGCTGTTGCTTTGCACCATCGAAATATGCTTTCAAGGCTTTTTATTCTTCAACGTAAGAATAGCAAACTAAATATCGGATACGAAAAACGTTCTTTCTCGATTTACGTAACTAGTGTATAAGTTAATCTCCTGTAAAAATGACAAAGTGTGAACTTTCCAGGTATTACTCAAGAATGAAACAGGACTATTAAACGTTCAAATGGTATTCTTCGTGCTGTTTGTATCTTTCATTATAGTACACATGTACATTTATTGCTATATCGGTGAACGACTTCAGGTCCAAGTAAGTATCACGTCGGAATACCTTTTTCGATGGAACGAATACATCACGGAACATGTTTCAGAGCAGCGGAATGGCCATTTCCGCGTATAAAACAAACTGGTTCAACGTCTCGCCGCCGGAAGCAAAAAACCTTATATTCATCATATGCAGATCTACTCGTCCACTTTGTTTAACTGCAGGAAAATTCGGTACCTTCTCGATGGAAATGTTTAGTACCGTAAGTACGAGTTCGATAACATTATCGTAACAATAATTGTAAAAATAACCTGGTCGTTTCAGATTCTGAAAACGGCAATGGGCTACCTTTCAGTTTTACTGACAGTTACCAGCGGTAGCGACTAAACTCTGTGATCGAAAACTAGACATTTTGAAATTAAAGACACCAAGATATCGCTTATAAAATTTCACCAACCTTCGCGTGTTAGTTTTGTACGCAATAATCGTTTTCCTCGATGTTCCATCACAGATTGTATTCGTAATTATATTATATTATATTATATTGTAATAGTAACGTTTAGTAAGTAAAGTATAGTATAGTATAAGTATAGTAAATGTTTAGTTATCGTGAAGATTAATCCTTTAAATACGTACATACGTATGACTTGTGACTCTGCGTCGATTCTAATCTGCAAGCATTGTCAAAATCACACCATTATCTATTCAATTTAAATGAAACCTAATTCTGATCGAAGACAAATTTCGATAGATCTTGTTTCTGCCTCGCGATACTTACTTATATTGGTATAAATAATGCAGATAAGTATCTATCGTAGTCCGTTCAACTATGTCAGCCTTGCAGAACAGATCGTACACTTGAATCGTTCGAATTCGTACTGACATGTATGCGCAATTGTGCATACGTGATCCTTGCGCGAGCATATTTCCAATCCATGGTACAAGCATGCGCGAAGAAAGAAGCAGGGGTGTGTTTCGAACAACGGATAGCCTTTAGTTACCGGAAGGAAACTCCTGCAACGGTCTCAATGGATGTTCAACGAGGTCAATAATTTTAGTAATGAAATTCCACAGATTCGATTTTGCATACTTCTGTTTTCTATCTGTTTTCTATCGTTAGATTTGGAGTATATGTACAGTTGGAATTATTACACGATGAAATTCATGGGCATTTGGCCGGAAGAGAGAAGATGGAATCAACCGTCGAGTTATCGAGTGTTGATTCCAGTTCTCATGATGCTATGTTTCATTTGCGCGGCCCAAACAGCAAATATTCCAAGAATTTCCGACGACTTCTACTTGATAGTTGAGAATTTGTCGATGGGAAACATAACGATTACGATTTCGCTCGTAAAAACGATTACATTTTGGATCAACGGCAAACGTGAGAACACATTGCGTCACGCATTTTATAGTAATATTCGTTTCTGCAGGTTAATCGTAACAAACATTTCCCCATTTGAAAGAATTGAAATCTCTACTGAAGTCCATAGCCGGGGATTGGCAGAAAAAGATAAGCACCAGCCACCGTCGAAAGATGGTAAACGTCGCAAGGACCACCAGAATCACGATAATAAGAAGCACGCTGATGTGCAACGCCGTGGTGGTCATTTATGGTCTGTTGCGAATTTTTACCTTTAAATACAGCGGTACTAAATTACTCTTTCGCGCTTACTTTCCATACGACATCAACACCAGTCCTAATTACGAGCTGACCGTTTGCGGACAAATCATTGCCACCTTCTACGCTGCCATCTCTTACACGGCGGTTGACACTTTTGTGGCAATGCTGGTGTTTCATGTCTGCGGACAGCTCTCGATTTTGAGCGATCAGATCAAGGAGCTTCCAACTTATGACAAGACGGATATCCGTGTGAAATTGGCGGAAGTTGTTCAAAAGTTTGAGTATCTGAAAAAGTCAGTATTAAATTTAATCTAATTTACCAATGTGCTTATCGATTATGCGGATTTTCCAAAGGTTCACAGAAACGATAGAAAACTGTTTCAACCTGATGCTTCTACTTCAGATGATCGGGTGCTCCGTTCAGCTGTGTTTTCAATGTTTCCAAGCAATCGTGGTAAGGAAAACGATTTCTTCTCGGGAAAAGAAAACGTTTCCCTTGGAATAAATATGCCCTATATATCAGTTCATTGACACGATTTTATTTATAGTCGATCGACGACGAAATGAACGAGTTCGTGATTTTTCAACTCGCGTTCCTGTTGCTCTACGTTATTTACGTCCTGCTGCAATTATACTTGTACTGCTATGTAGGGGATAAACTTTTGGACGAGGTACGATTGCTTGATAAAATAAGATGGAAATAATCCTCGATCCGACGTTTTCTTTCTTGAACGTTCTTCGATCGAATGACGATGTTTTTGTTGCAGAGCACAAAACTAGCTGATGCTGCGTACAACTGCGAATGGTACAATTTGTCGGCTAACGACGCAAAACTGCTTGTAATTGTCATACTACGAGCAAGATTACCATTGCGGATCACTGCAGGAAAGTTTTGTACTCTCACGTTAGTGCTCTATTCCGACGTGAGTATTTACAAACAAATTCCAACGGTAATTACATACCGTTTTACGTACTCTGCATTGAAATCTATAAAATGCATTCGAAAATTATTACGCGATCGCCTTTTTGCGTTTCAGATTTTAAAAAGATCGATGGGTTATATTTCCGTTCTGTACGCAATAAAAAGTAAATAGATGTTCGATGACGAGTTGAAAATTTAAAAATACTTTAACTAACAATGAAAGTTGTCTTTGTTTTCGAGATACGCGATGTAAATACATTAGAAATTGAATGCAATGTATGTTACAAGAATAAAATGTACATTGAAAATAATGACATATATTTTTGAGAGTAAAGAAAGAAAGAAAGAGAGAAAAGTATAAACTATTAACTAGATCCTTTGAGAAGCCTGTAGTTTTCGTGTTAACTATGCAACGAAAGCTCGATGATATTAGTCCGTTCGGCTACCTATAATTTCATGCTAGGGGATGTGTCGCTTTTCTTTCGAAGAACGTTGGGTGCATATTTGAACAACTTTCATGTAGTTCATGTAGAATTGCCTGGTTATGGACGAGTTGCAGACACGCGAGTAGCCTTTATCGATGAATATTTTAACAGATTACCGCCATTGCACACCATCGGTTACAACTATTCTTACTCGTCCAAAAGGCTGGTCTTGGAAACGAGAATTTAAATATTTATGCTACGAGAGTATGGGTTCTTGTTTTACCTGTTCGAATGTGCGTGTTTCGTGACGCGTTATTTCATTTGTATTGTATTTTGTTCTCGTACAAGGAACGAAAATATGAAATTGCAGTAATAAGAAAGCAAACCTTAAACCCTGAGGGTCGCCATTACGTCCTAGAACGACAGAACAGTCTCGATTCGTAGATCAAGTAAAAGTTGACAAACGTCGCGCTTTCACCGCTTATTTCCGTCAACGACAAAGAAAGTATTCGTGGAGCTGTAGAACAACGCGTTCGAGGAATCTCTAATAAACGTGATTAAATGTTGTGCGTGGTTCAGCGTCACAATGGGAGAAAACAAAGAGACATTAGGCCAACCTCGGTTTGATGCACACGGATAAAAACGAACGGACTTTACGGTTTGCCGAGAAAGCAAAAGCCTCCATATAAAAATCACTGTTCTCGTCCCCTCTAGTGTCATTTAGTCTCCTCGCGTCTTGGTTTTGTTCTTTTGCTCTGCTTAAAATCTCCGTTCGTAATTATTTCCCGCGTTTTATAAGAATCTCAAGTTTATGGCCGCTGGTACTGATTGTTCGAGGGTATACGATTGATTTTTTGAGAAATTACTATTGGTCGATGTGATTTCATCGGTACAAGTGACTCGGAGGATGACGGTGTTAAACGTGAAATTTTTAATACTCGTGACGTTGGTGAGTTGCGGTGTTTTTGCTCGAAACACGGACAGTAACCACGATCTCCTAAAAGAGACGCACAAGAAGAAGTACGGGGGTTCCATGTTGATGGAAATCGCGAAGGAGCTTGTGCAAAGGTCCTCGAGTAGCAGTCAGGTAAGTTAATCGTTCGCGATTCAATTTATTCATTTTTCTGCGTTCGATAATTATATGAAAGCTGCGGTGTAATGTCGATTTTACAAATATATTTACGATTTTGTAGGTGCTAAATTTGAATTTGTCAAATTTATTGCTGCTTTTGGTACTAAAAGCAATCGTATTCGGTGCTGGATATTTAGGCAACCACGGTCACAAAGGCCGTGATCTGGAAGAAGGTTCTGTTAATAAAGAATTACAGTATACAGTGTATATGTATATCGATCATTTCTTGTATTAATGTATCTTCGTTTAACGAGAAAACGTCTTTACAGAAAATATAATATCCGAAGGAGAGGTTGCGTTGGCGCTGGGATATCTAATAGGAGACACGTGTTTGTACAGAGCAGCTTGCGAAGAACCACGCGTAGCAAAAGAATACGTAGGTGCCGCAGAAATGATTATTGAAACGATGAAATTGTTACCCCAGTAAGTTGAACACGTAATTCGATATACTTTGAGAAATGATTTATATGTACCGTGTTTAATATTTGATAGAAGTAAGTCAATCGAGGAGAAATACGAAAAAACTCTGATGGAATTTCGAAAGGCCATCGAACATGGTACCATCGATGGTTGTCCACCAGAATATACTTGTAAAAAAGAGAACATCAAGAACTTTTTGACGGAAGAAAGGAAACAATCGTAAAAATGTTGCATGTTACAGTTATTGGTTGAAAGATAGTTAGCGTGTTTCGATACGCGAATGCGTATTCAAATGTACGACACTGAAATAAAAAATAAAAACTGTTTTCCTTACAAAATTGTTTGTTCATTGACATTGACACTTTCCTCAATCGTCGTAAGATGTCAGTAGGGAATGCGACACCTAACCTAATCTGCGAAACGCACCGCACCGACTGACGCTTGCTCACCAACGACACCAACGCTCACTGGCGCTGCTAACGCTGACAATTTAGTTTTGATTTTCGCTTATTCACGTCGTTTGCGTGTATACACAATTTTTCTTGCCTAAAGTGCTACAGTATACTATAGCCACAATTTCTTTGAAAAATGAGTTCTATAGGAACGGGGGTAAGTATGTTAATTGTAGAATAACGCTATGAAACCATTAACGGTGATTACAATGGAACTTAACCTCGTTGGTAATTTCAGTATGACTTATCTGCATCTCAATTTTCACCGGACGGACGTGTTTTTCAAGTGGAATATGCGCAAAAAGCTGTTGAGAACGGAGGGTGATTATTAAAATTACTTTGTTCAACGTTTTTCTTTAAAAAAAAACTCCAGTCCGATTACCTAACCTGTTCATACATTCCCTATTCGATTTCCTCTCAATCATGTTTTCGTCAATTAATAATTTTAATCGTACATTTAAGAATTAGATCATTCTCCTTACAGAACAGTGATAGGTTTGAGGGGAAAAGATGGCATTGTGTTTGCCGTAGAAAAGATAGTCACATCGGAGCTCTATGAACCTGGCACAAATAAAAGAATTTTTAATATCGACAAACACGTCGGTATGGCAGCATCTGGTTTGATTTCCGATGCAAGACAGATAGCGGAAACCGCGAGATCCGAAGCATCCAGTTATAGATCTCAGTACGGAGTCGGCATCCCTTTAAAATACTTAAACGAAAGAGTATCCATGTACATGCACGCTTATACTCTGTATTCAGCTGTGAGACCATACGGGTGCTCTGTAATTCTTGGCACCTATGAAAACGGCACACCATTGATGTATATGATAGATCCATCCGGTGTATCGTACGGATACTATGGTTGCGCTATTGGTATGTATAAATTTACGTGATACATTTGGTACATTCCAAAGTTTACCTTAAAATTTGTTTAATAGGCAAAGCAAAACAGTCCGCAAAAACGGAAATTGAAAAGCTAAAACTATCAGAAATGAGTTGCAACGAATTAGTGAAAGAAGCAGCGCGTATTATCTATCTTGTTCACGATGAGTTAAAAGATAAAAAATTTGAGCTCGAAATGAGTTGGGTGGGTGAACACACTAACGGAAGGCACGAACGTGTACCAGTGGATATTCGGGCTAATGCCGAGTCAAAAGCAAAACAAGCAATGGCAGAAGATTCAGACAGCGATACCGAAGATATGTAAATTGCTTTAATAGTCTCATAAAACACTTTTTATATTGTAAGTTGTAATTTAAATACACAAAAACATACTGTTACGAGATCCTCTTTGTCCGTGAATGGTCCGAATAAAAAATTTTCCTGTTTATGAAACTAACAAAAATGCATTTTCACTTTGACGAGCCGAATGTTTGATAACAATCACGGTGTCGTAGTTTTTTAATCTACAAATAAAAATCCAGATTAATACCTATTTCGTTACACATCACCTTCTATCGTAGCCATTTATTTAACATGTGTTATGCGAACAGACTAAAAATCATCGTTCGTAATAATCCACGATTGATGACTATGATCCCTTTGTGCCATTAATTGGATTTAGAGATTTTCTTTTGTCTTCGACTAACAACTATTTCGATTTAATCAAAAGAGAAACACGTAAAAACTGAATGAAACGAACAAACTAAAATAAATTCATAATTTTATTGCACTTATATTTGTCGTTAAATTTTGGTTTATTTAAGTAATAAAAACGGAACAGAAAGGAAGAAGAAGAGCTTATGGAACTAGGTGTACTCTATTCGTTGTACTATTCGTAGCGCTTCTATCGTATCAGAAGAAAATATAACTCATGGTCGCGTATGAATGCCGGAGGGTTAAGAAGAACATTTTCTTCGCCACGAAGAGATAACTCCCATCGCGCCCCCTTTCTAATTCAGTGATCCCGCAATAATAACTGCGGACGGTGCAGTTGATTTCGCGCATGCTGGTTTTTCACGTCGAGGGGGGTTGGTTGTATCCGGCAGCGGCGAGTGGTAAAGACTACGCGTAGCAGAGGAGAGAGGGTAGTTTCAGCCGGGCTTTATATAAGGGTAGGTAGAGTTTGAAATTTCGCCACTGATTTTTATCGATGGATACGATCCGTTTTTCACGCGTTTCGCGTCAGTAAGAGGTACAGAGGTCAATCGTCGCGATTGTTCTACAAGCCACGTGGCATTTTTATTCGGTGACCGGTACCGAATCACCATCCTTCGCGTTTATCTACTCTCGCGAAAAGGAATGTCATTGAATCACAGCACCGCGGTGGTGCCGGATAATATCGGCGAGGAACATGTTAGCCCAGCAGTTTACATCGGCGCGGCGATCGGCCTCGCTTTTATCGGTTTCTTCGGCTTCACCATGAACCTGTTGGTCGCAGTTGTGATCGTCAAGGACGCGCAGACATTGTGGACACCCGTGAACGTGATCCTCGTCAATCTTGTCGTAAGTGTTCAATGCAAGTTCAAAGACGAACGTAAAAGTGTCGCGGAGAGTAAAGATGCGTCTCTTCTGATATCGTCGACAGTCAGAAATGTCAGAGTTTTTAACGGAGTTAATTATCAGAGATGGGCGAAACCCTAGGATTCGAATAAGTCTAAAGTTTGCCGATGTGCTTTTCTCGTTTTTTTCTTTGGAAAATGTTCAGAAGAGGAAACGAATTCCAGGGTTTTGCCCATCTCTGTTAATTATCCGAGTCGTGCTTATTGTTTCTCAACTCTGTTGTCAAAGATCGCCAATCGGTGATCGTCCGCTGTCGCGTTGTTTACGTATAATAAATATAAATACAATCGAGAAACAACGAAAGGTGAAGCTTCGTCGAGGTCGTAGGTATGTATACATTCCAAGAAGCGTTGCGAAAACATGCAAAGATCATTACGTGTTCCAAGTATCGAAGTTGAATTTTAATTTACGAATTGCAGTAAACGTTGGAATGCGCGACGATGAAAATCTCACGCGATTTGTGACATCTTTGTGTCGCGAAGACTGCAGAAAATGTTAATGTTTGCCACGCACATATGTCATCCGTGATAAGCCGCATCATACGCAGCCCTTTTTTTCCTCGTACGCGTACAGCAAAGTAGGAGATGTGCTAAGCATATTACGCGCATCGTTCCAAGGATTTACTATACACGAAAACGACATCGTTTAAACGCCGATAAAAGTAACGCTTCTCTCTGTTTCTGCAAAGTGTACCTTGTTAGCTAAATAATTCTATCCATTACTTCTTTACCAGTCACTTGCAATGTTCTCGAATATTTAACACTTTTTCGACGAAATTGCACACCTCGTTGATCATAATATTTTAATTAAACGAGATAGTTAAACCTCGCTTTTGTTCCAATTTAAATATACTCAGGAACGCGAAACGAGGTGCGCTCGTTTTACGATGTAATATTATATTTATTAACGCATCGTCGATATTAAACCTTGATCGAACCGTTATCGAAGAATCTTGGAACCTGGCTTCGGCGGTTGTCGAGGAACACCTGTACCCCTCGTTGCGGGATGAAAATGTAATTCGAGGGACATACTTTGAACTGTTATAACTGTTTGAACCGTTTTTAAGTCGATAAAAACGTCTTATGTCTGCACGCGCATAATACGATAATGATTCTTTTCAGGTTGGCGATTTTTTAGTGGCCGCTCTTGGAAATCCGGTTGCCATGGTTTCGGCGATCACTGGAGGATGGTACTGGGGCTATAAAGTGTGTCTCTGGTACAACTTATTGTTTATTAACTGAAATTACACGGGATTTCTCTGAGGAGCGGTGGCAACCTGCTCCTCCGTTCGTCGTTTTCCTTTCACCCTGAACGAACATGGTCTCTCTTTTGTAGCTGCACCGTTGCACGGTTTCTCGACAGAGAAAATGAATTCGTGCCGATGAAACTTGTCCGAGATAGGGAGTTCTGATCAATTCGAAAATACTCAAACAATTTTCATAACAGAAATGCACGCAACATCGTGTTTATACTCGAGACCATTAAGAGTTTAATAATTGCTAGGAATAAATTGTAGGGATAGAAGACAATTTATCTAGATGAAAATTTGGAAAATTGACATGTTCGCGCAGCCAGTGCGATGTGATTCGCTAGTCGATAGTCGGTAATCATAATTACCGAAATAAGCATCATTAGTCTTTTTGTTTGCGATGTTCTGCTGAATGTGGCATCTCGTTTCATCGATAATCATAATAACCGACTCTCGCGTTCGCTAATTTATTAAATTGTCGCTACCGCGCGTTTTATCCTTTATGATTCTATTAATTTTCAACCGTTGGTCTTTATCGATTGTTCTTTTTCTTTTTCCGCATTGGCGTTCTTTCTAAAGACACGAGCAGTGCGATATCTTTTGACCGACGTAAGTATCGGATCCAGCGTGTTGCTTCAGGACTACAATATCGTGATTTCCCGGGAGAATCTTTCATTCAATTTTATGTCCCGCCGGCAATAGCTTGTTACAGCTTTGTCAAAATTGATCTCATATCAAATCTTAAACGCTCATGTCGGAGAACTCTTTCAAAAGGTACTTTACGCCTTAAACTTCGAATATATTGGCAGGAATCAACCGAACGGCCAATGTTGAGAAAATTAACTAACTTTATTTTTGTTAACGAATGATTTCAATTCAAGGTACGCCTGGTTCATGTCTACTCTGGGATTTGCCAGTATTGGTAACTTGACGGTAATGGCCGTCGAAAGGTGGCTCCTGGTCGCTAGACCAATGAAAGCATTGTCCATAAGGTAAGGAATATTCTATATCTTCGTACGTTATTCGAGTTTCGGAAGGGTTACTTTTTCAAAAAACATGACGGGTCTCGGTCTCGACTCGATCAATTGAATTATAAGGCAAACCGAAAGGCTCGGGGTTCCGCTCCAGAAATCTCCAGTTGTCGCAACGCGACGTTCGTAAAGAATTCACGAACAAAGTGGATCGCAACTGGTCGCAACAACATGCGTTACCCTTTTCGGTGGCAATGGCAATTGGAATGCAAACCATCTTCTAACGTCTCCAACAGAACACGACAAAATTTCTATAATCTTTGACGATCCGAAAAAGAGTTTACGATAGCTATTTTTAGCGCATCCTAACCGCAATTCCGAGTATCGCTATCGAGGATAAGGTCGTGTTTCGTCGTAAATTACATCCCTAATTAATACTGGATTAACAACAGTAGCCTCCCCTTTTTAACTGCTTTCAGCACTGGAGTAGAACGTAACAATAAAGAGAGGGATTTTCATCGAGTTCTTATTAAAATCGAGCTACTATGAAAAATTTCTTAACACTCTCCGCGACATATCCTGTAATATTAAAAAAAAAAAAAGAAAGAAAGAAAGAATAGCATTTCATAGGACCATTTAAACACACGATGTCATCTTTTAATTTGTGCGCTGGTCCCAAGTCCAAGCGTAAAGTGACATAAAACAACTATAACCGCAAATTACAGCAATCCCAACTGCAACCGCAAATAAAATAACCTTCAGTCGCACAAATTATTATTTACCACCGCAAACAACACTGTTTCACGAAGTCTGACTGCGAGAGGCACCAATTTTCCGCAAATAAAATAGCATGACATACATCCCCTAAGTCAGTGCCTCCCTTTTTTTTTTATTATGCGAGTACAATGTAATACCACGAAACGATGCTCTCGTAAAAACCATCTGCTTTCAACAGGAACGCCATGGTATTGGGTTTGTTCGTTTGGGTATACGCACTTTGTCTTTCCGTGCCACCGTTTTTTGGTTGGGGAAGCTATGGTCCTGAAGCAGGAAACGTGTCCTGCAGCGTTTCCTGGGAGGTCCACGATCCAGCTACGAGAAGCGACAGCTACATCGGTTTTCTGTTCTTGTTCGGTCTCGCTGTGCCTGTGTCGGTGATCGGCACCAGTTACGTGGCGATTCTGTTAACTTTAAGAAAAGTGAGGAGGAGATCAGGTAATTTCGCCACTCTTTAGGCGGAGGAAGTCACATTTTCGGGATAAAATTGGTGTTATAATTTAGGTTCACGCGGAAGGCTTGAAGCAAGAATAACGAAAATGGTCGCGTTGATGATAACTGCCTTCTTGCTTGCTTGGTCGCCGTACGCGGTTTTGGCCCTCGCCGCTCAGTATTTCGACGTAAGTACGTTCAATATACCCATCTACGTTCAACGTACGTTACTTACGAGAATAAACAAGTTTTACTAAAACAAACCAAACGTTCGCTTGCGTTCCGAGAAAGCAATATTTTCCGTACGTTTAAAAATGCAGAATAAAACCGTATACCGTTACGCGGAAAATAACTCTTTCTTCTGCACGGTACGGGTGCTTCGGATTAACGTGCGCTACGGTGAAAGTATTGTTATGATTTCCTTAATACCATCAAGTATCATTAACGCGCGCAATGCCATGACGACAACCGACACTGAACTTGGTTGCGACGCTAACGCCAACGCCGACGCCGATGCGACGGTAGTTTTGGATAATTTTGTTCTCTGGACTGATTTTTCAGGCAAAACCGTCGGCCGCGGTGGCCGTGCTTCCAGCTCTGCTTGCCAAATCCTCCATTTGTTACAATCCTATTATCTACGCGGGCTTGAACAGCCAATTTCCTCGGTCTTTAAAGAAGATATTCGACACACGCAGTTCGAGGATCATGTTGCCGGAGAGTCAGAACACGGCGCTAACCGCTCTGAATAAGCTAGAGCAGAGAAACCGAGAATGAGGATCGGTAACGCTGACGAGCGGCCTAACAGCGGGAATGATCCCGCGGAACCAACCACATTGGAAACCTTTGATTCTTCGAGTATCGACGTAAGCACTTCCGCGACAATAAATTCAATATATCCGCTGAACAGCGATTCAATCATGTGGTTTTATTGTGTTTGCCAGCTGCTTATTCTCGTGACCTTTTCGTTAGATCAGAGATGGGGAACCTGTAGCCTAGATCCCGTATGCAATCAGTTTGTAAAATGTGACCAACTTATATTTTGGTACAACTTTTTTATAATTTTAGCAAATTGCCGAACTGCCGAAGCGTGAAGCGTGAAGCGCGAAGGCTTCCGAGGAATACGTGATACGACGCACGGCCTTTCACTGACAAAGGTTCCCCAGCTCTGCGTTAGACGCACAACACCCTGCCTTGTTTGCACGTTCGTTACGAATTCATGTATGCCCGGATCCCTCGTTTTCGTCATAGAGAGAAAAAAAAACGGTGACGAAACGCACCAACTGTTTGACCAGCTTGTAAAAAAATGTTAGCACTTGGACTAACCGCACCACGTGGAACATCCTAAAACTTCAATGATACGCTGTTTTTCTCCTATTCTCTCGTTGTTTTCTTTCGTTTCTTCGCGAGTACGAGACTTCGCCGCGCGTTAATTAACACAGTGGTTTCTTCACGGAAACCGCGTTGGCGTGACAAACGGAAAAGAGCGTAACGAACGTCTTGACGCGAACCATCGTGATTCCGCTGAATAATGGACGTCGATTGCGCAGTTCCAAACTAGTAGATCATTTCTTAAGACGACGATCTCTTATTTATACGTTACATAGTTCACGGACACCGTTTCGAATCACTTTCAACTAACAAACTAAACATCAAGTATCGAATGCGGAATTTTAAATATCACCCTTTGAGGGTTATTCGAGTTTTTCAACTTATACGTTAAAGAAACGAAAGTGTTTGTAGTAGTTGACACTCGTTATTTCGGTAGTAGATAGTTGGGGGAAAGCGCAAAGAAAGTAGACGGCACAGCATGTTTTATCGAATGAACACTTCGAGTTTAAAAAATTAAAAAATTAAGTAATAACAGGAGTACCTGAGTATCTTGATTGAAAACGTGTACTCAGAAACTACCGTGTTCAAAGTAACATTACTAAAAATGCTGACTTTCACATTTTTTTCCGAAAACTGTCCACTACTATCGACTACCGGTGCAATACTAACGAGGAAAGTTTCCGTCGACCGAGAATTCGAAAGACAGCGAAACAACTCGAGAAAAAGCAAAAAGAAGAAAGAATATTTTGTAAAAGTAACAGAGGTTGGTACTTTAGATGTATATCTAGGATACCAGGTCCTTATCCAAGGACTACCATTATTTATATATATATATATACTTTCAACGGCACGCGTGGTTCGTTAGTTTCTTTTTTACGGCGTCTGCGTGAATGAGATTCTCGTGGAATACGACTAATTGGCACAAAAAAAGATAAAAGCTAATGAAAAGCAGACGCGCTATGAAAACATAAAGGTGAATATCATAAGTAAAGTTCGTATGGTCCAGTGTAATTCTTTGATTGGTTTTCTTTTGCGCTCGAATTTCATTTTTAAACTATTCGAGAGAACACCCACAACAAAAGTACAGGACGCAGTTAAAGCGCAAAGCGTGTAAAACATACGTGAAAGAGAATCGATTAAAATCGCGAATATTGGACAGGAAAAGATAGACTCGCCACGGTGGAAAAGTACGAACTTAAAAAAATAATCGTATTATTTCGCCACCGAAACTCAATGCAAATTCCTTGTATCGAAACAATCGTATAACTGAGCATAAAAGATCGATATATCGTTACGCGGAAGGAAGTACCGATAAATAACGCACGCGTTAATAAACAGGGCATGCACTGCATCCCAACCAACGATGTTTGGTCGTAAAAAGCGCACGTTACCATATCGAGATTGTAAAGATTGCCGTCGCTAATAAAATTTCTATCCTGCTAGACGCCCGTAGAATAAGAATCGGTACAGCGATATTCCCACTATTTCTTTATCCTATGGCGTCATTATGGCACAGGGACACTGATGAATTTGGGCTTACAATTCGTAGCACGCGCGATTATGCCACAACAGCGAAAGTGAAATCGCGAGGAAAATTCAACGTGGCTGTTCGCACGGATTAAATCGTGTCCATCCGCGAACAACTTTCGACAAGTCTGATTTTAATTCGATAAATATACTCGTTTACGTTCTATTTTCGATATGGTATCGACTCGAATATAGCTAGGAGGTGTTACGATAATAATTAGACGTACCGGTGCAATCGTTTCATTTCTTCCTCTCGAAGCAGAAGAAGAGAAACGCGAGACGAGCAAACGAACTGTAATTTGCCCCGACAACGATCCAACTGTTACGTAACGATTAACTGGCTGCTTCGAGTCCGCGAAAAATCGTTCGGATACGGTTTTATGTACGTTGGGACGCGATACACGTTCCAAATAAAGGGAAAATGGATCCTCGTAAACGGCGACGAGACTGGACGAATTGGGTCGTCGAATCTTGGATTTTTGGTTGCTATAATCAGCGCTCGTGACTGTAACGAAACGATGGCAAATGGCGAGGTAATTTTTAACATGCGAGTCATTTTCATATGTAAACTGATTTTAGCAACGTACGCGAAAACATTTAGATACGAGCCAGATTTTAGCAAAAGCACAAGTCGAATTAACTATCCCACGGAGAGACCGTCAATTTCAGTGGAAGATATTTTACGAAACTCGTGCGCATTCTACAACGCGTTGCAAAAACGAGCAAAACGGCGATTGCATGGCTTCGTTGGCACTGTAACGATTAAACGAGATTCGAATGCGAATAAAGCCCCGAACATGTAAAAACTGTGGCGTTTTAAAGGCGTACCTCACCCTAACTCGGTAAGACGTGGAAATATTTGCAAGCACTTAGTTTTCTAAGGATCTTGCTAAGGGACTGCACGAACCGTGCCCGTTAATCGATGGATAAGCGGTGGATATAGCTTTATTGTCCCGGGATGATGCGGTAACGCGGAAACTATTAAACGTGGAGATTGGATTTGCAGCGTCTAAAATGATTAATCGGTGAGAGGGTTAACATTACGAGACGCAATCGTGGTGATTTCTAATGTTCGCGGTAGAGCGAGTTTTCCCTCGATCCGTTCTTCTTTTCTTCGGCCCGATCGAGCGGATATGACACAGAGCAGAGCATCGCTGCTCCTTTCACGGACCGTTAAATCGGTAAATTACACTTGCATAGAAATCACCGATTTTGTCCGCCGCGTTTTCCAGGATAAAGCCGCCTGCATTTCGGCGATGTTTCGGCATTATGCAGAGAAAGAAAGGCCGTGGGAAGTCCTGCTCGGAAAACAATAACGTATACCTCACATAGGCCGTTTTCTTTTTCTTCTCGAGTTATCGATAAAAAAACGACGTCGTTTCGATATCTAGCAAACAGCGTAGCAAAGTGTTTCAATAGTAAATCACTCGCAATGAAGTAACGGTATCGAACTAGTGAAATTCGTCCTAATTCTTTATTTCGCCGCGATTCGCAAAAGTCTAAACGAACCGCTGATCGTTCGCGTTTCTACGGAGTCGTTTCTTCGAATGTTCAATGTTCGCTTGACGCGCTACTTTTTAACCATTGGATCGAAAAATCCTTTTAAAAACCGTTGGACAGGTAAGCCTTCGTTTAAGGTCGTTCCCATTGACAAAACGAATTGGATCGTCTCGACGATAACAGTAAAAGAGAAACTCGAGTACGCGAACACTCGATCGTATCGAAATTTGGGTGTGTCAGTTTATCCTCTACCAATAATACCGATACAAATTCCACCCGCATAATTGCATAAAATTAATATACGGTGTAAAGTGAACACGGATCTAATACAACTACTCTTTGTATTTCGAGTTCCTGATCGTAATCGTAGGAACGTAATCTTTTGTTCGCGAGCTATGGCCTGGTAAAGTAATCTTTAATTGTTTATGACAAAACGAAGTAAAAAAATACAACAAATGTTTGGATTTTTCGATGAGAAAGGTGACGTCCCCTCTCAAATGATCCAAGTTACAGAGCGAAATCACGAGCCAACCCTTCGCGATCGGATCACTGGACTGGAGCTTGCTTGTCACAAGTTCCCCGTTACGGAACATCTTCGCGCACGAGACTGCCGAAGAACAAGAAGTAAACTGGTGGGAGGCAAAACTCTCTCTCTCTCGAGCACAGCTGATCATTAAAGCTGCCGCTGGCCAGTCAAACTTTCACGCTCGGTGATAGCCGAGCTTCGTGCATTGGAAACACGTCGAGAACTTCAAGGTCCGCGAGAGGTTCGCCGGAAATCGATCGGTCGATTTTTCTTTAATCGCGGTGGTGTTGCGTCTCGTTGTCATCTCGTTGTCGTCAAACCAGATATCATTTAAAATTGCCGCCAGTGTGTTGGACAAAGTTATTTTCAATAAAAAAAAGACAAAGAAAGAAGTCCCGGGTGGAAGGTGAGGAAATTCGGTGCTAGTGTCGCGGAGGGACGCGTTCGAAGGTGCTCGAGCAAGACTATCGAACGACGATCGATAGCTTGGCGGGTGGAACAAATTTGTTTTGCAGAAATGATACGTGGAATTGTGACGAACGAGTTGATGAGAAAGAAAGAAAACTCTGGTACTTGGTAGGGGAGAAGAAGAAAGTCGAAGGCGAAGAGCAAGGTAAGAAAAACTTTTCTGGCAAATTTCGAACACTCGTTACGGATCATCGATCGTGCACCTCGGACCAAGCACCCGAAAGAGTTTTTGACATGGTTATCGCGATTGGACTTGGCGTCCCGATGCGAAACGATGTTTCCAACGATTCTAGATTCTACGAGCGACAACAAGTTTTGGGGCAAATTATTCTCGAAACTAGTCTCGAAGGCTCGACGCTTTAAAGGCTTATTATACTATGCGTATAAAGCACGAACCTTCCAAGTATCGAGATTCGTTTAAAATTCATTTTTATCCGCTACTTACTTCGATTAAATCTAATATTTTCCAGCATCTACTTCTTCCTCCTTGTTACGTATAGATCTCATTTATCAACTTACACGCGTTAAACTTTCCTTTTCGAAGAAATAATGCTCCGTCGGAATTTTTCCTCTAACCGAGTTCAGGATTAATCGTTTTCTTTCACGTCAGATTTTCTCCTAGAGCATACGATTAGTATTATTCCATTCCAAGCGAATCTACCTATTTTTCTGTAATTCTTGCTTGGATGCGCGTCGCACGCGCCGCCGGCGCCGTCTTGTTCGAATGCGGGTTGTCGGATGATCGGTTTTCAGCAACCGTTATCCCCCTGCACTTAACTGCCGATTCTTTTTTCGGTCCAAAAACGGATTTAACGATTTCACTTTATCCTCTTTGGCTCTTTGATGTGCTCCCAACTCTGTCGTGTTTGCTGCAGCCGGGCAGTTTCGAGGTGGCACGAAAGGGAAGGGCACGGTGAAGTGAAATCGACCGATCGAGATCCATTTTTCGGTGAAGGAGGATGGCCGTAAAACGAGGAGCAGCCAGAGAAAGGGATAAGCAAGGAAATGGGATCAGGTCCCCGATCTCGAGAGATCGTATTGTCTGGTCAAATGGCCGCTTGGCGTACTTGAAACTTGCATTATTAGTGAAAGTGTAGGGTATCGTTTGAAAACCGCTCAAGATTGGATTTCCATTTTCGTGTCGACCGATGCGGAGGAATAAAGATCGCCAAGGGTAGACGTTAACTCCATCGCCATAGCGTCTTTGCTATACAACATATGTACGAGTGTAACAGAATAGCAACCGTGTGTAATACGCTTTAAACAACTCGCAGTTTGAATCGCGCCGTGTCGCATTTCTGGTCGACTGATGTTAAATTAGGTTCGCGTAACGCCAAAACAGTTTCCTATTCGTACAACCCTTTTACAAATATAAATCAGACTGTCGTGAAATATTGAATGGAAACCGAATGAAAGAGAATCACGTCCAAGATTTCCTTACTATACGCTATGTTACGATACGAACTCGAACAAATAAATCAATGTTACTCTGCCATGGTTTCAGACGTCGGCGTCGGAGATGGAATAAAGGAGCACGGAAACAAACTGGCAGCGACTGGCAATGCCGGTTCTTGTGAAAAAATATTGACTAACTAAGCTGGTTCCTCGAAATTCCACTGACAAGCTGTGACGAAGAAAAGATACTCACGCTTCCCAAGTACTATTGTAACGGTCCAAGGAAAAAGAAACAAAAGGATCCCATGGTTGACCGATGGTCATTTTTCAGACGATCATTACAATAATAATGGATCAGCCTCTTGTTCGAGTCGTCGTGTATTGAAAGACCAGCCAGAAGACTGACAACCGTACCTTCAACGACTCATTGTCAGCGGCGAAAATTGTTAAATCATCGAATTGAATCGAAAGGACGAAAGATCGAAGGAAAACAGGAGAAGATGAGAAACTAACGTAAGAACGAGTCGTGTTTGACGATGTTTTGTAACGTTTCTTCCAATAACAACCTCTGCTATTTGGAGACTATACACGAGACTTGTTTCATCGTCGACGGATAAGAACGGCACATATAGTATATACTATTATAGTATCGTACATATTATCGAACCAACTAAGAAACGAGAAAATGACGAGTCCGATCGAACGAGTCGTTGTTCTCCTGATGGTTTTCTGGGTTTGCGATATCGCAAAGGGATACAACGTACTACTGGCGACGATGGGTGGCACGAAATCGCACACCGTGCCATTTGTCGCTCTTGGCAGCAGCTTGAAGGCTAAAGGTCACAACGTAACTCTTCTGAGCGCGTTTCCTGGACCTGCTGCGAACAGTGGGCTGCAGGAGTTCGTTCCGCCCATCCTCGAGGTGATTAGTCGTTTTTCAAGGTAGTCCAGTTAGTCTTTGACGAACGGTATCGAACGGTTCCCGAATCAGCAAATTAACATGTATCTCTCTGTTTGTCGCGTGTTTTATACGCGTCTATTTATCGGCAGGCTTACGTTGGGAATTACACGTCGGAATGGGACCTGGTAGGTGCGAGATTTCGCGATGAAATGCCTATTTCTCCCTGGGATGCGATGCGATATGCCTGGGAGGCTTGCGAGGCACTTCTCCGAGACGAACTGTCGGTCTCGTGGCTGAAAAAACCTGAGGGCAATCCTCGTGCTCGGTGGGACGTCGCGGTTATAGACGGAGCTTACCCCGAGTGCCTTCTCGGAGTCCTTCACGGGGAAAATGTACCCACGATTATGTTGAATACGGTAATTATTTCGATTTCTAACTTTTTCTTGTACCGTATTATGTAACCGTAAGAGTTCCAATGTAATTTCTTAACCGACTTGATCCTCCGATCAAAGATACCATGGCGAAAAGGAGCACACCGAACCAAGGAATAGGGTTCACCGCAGATATCCCGTAGCGAGAGCATCCGCATTATCGTGTTTCAATTAAATCCCACGCCACGGCTCGAATTATCATTAAGCGCGTAACGAACGCGGTTGCTTGTTAAATAATTATTATGAGATTCAACGAGATCAATATTTTGATACAGGTCGCCTTGTACAGCGGTTCGATAGGACGCCAAGGGAATCCGTCACCGTGGTCGATCACTCCCTATTTTGGCAAATCCTTCACGCAGGATATGAACTTTTTCCAACGGGTCGTGAACGCTGCTTGCCTGGTCACGCTTAGAATTATGCACTGGATTATGGTCACGGGGTACATTCAACCGATTCTACGAAAATATTTGGGTACGTAATTCGAGGAACGATCGACTCACAATCAACGGTCGGTGATCAACAACCTTGTTCGATGATGTTCGTGCCACGTTACAGGAGATCGGTTGCCCGACGTACGAGACCTGACAACAGAGATACCGCTCACTTTACAAAATAGTCACTATAGCGTCTCTGACTCTGTTCCTTATTTATCGAACGTCGTAAACGTCGCGTGCCTTCATTGCAATTCAGCGACGCAACTCAGCCCCGATCTAGAGACGTTCTTGCAACGGGGTGAGTTTACTCTTTTCAGAGTACCCGAGCTCTGTCACAAAAGAACAGAGCTTGGATTCGAGCGTGTCTCTTGGTAACGGATCCACTGATAACGATAACCGAAACGTGTTCGTGTTTGCAGGTTTCATTTTCGTCTCTATGGGTTCGTCGGTTCGCGCGTCAGGGATGCCAGAGGCTCTTCGTCGCATCTTCGTGGCAGCCTTCGCCACGCTCCCTTACAACGTCATATGGAAATGGGAAGCCGGAAAGATCAAAGACCTGCCTTCAAACGTCAGAACGGCGGCGTGGTGGCCGCAGCAAGACCTGCTCGGACATCCGCAGCTCCGAGCGTTTGTCTCTCACGGAGGATTGCTGTCTCTTCACGAAGCCGCTTATCACGGTGCTCCGACCCTTGTTCTGCCCGTTTTCTGCGATCACGATGGAAACGCGGCGCAAGCGGGTAAGATCTTTGATTAATCTCGCATCGAAAACTAGCGTGAACTGGACGATCGTTCTCTTTCGCAGAGAAATTAGGCTACGCTCTTGTGATGGACCTAGCCAGTATATCAGTGGGAGATCTTCGCGAAGGCATCCTCAAGGTGGCCGCGGCGCAAAACAATTCATATCGAACTGCAGCGGAAAAGAGAAGCTCTCTACTGCGAGAGTTGCCAATCAGTCCCCGAAAATTAGCGACTTGGTGGGTAGAACACGTTATCAAGTACAAAGGTGCCGAACATTTAAAAAGCTCTACAAGGTATGCCAAAACTTTCCGAATTTTCGAAAGCGATGCTCGGGGGGCGGACAATTTTTGAATTTACTATAAAAAGGAAAATGTTTTAGGCATATGAGCATCATCCAGTATTACTCCATCGATGTGGTGATATTTTACGCAACGATGTTCGCGTTACTAACATATGGACTGAAAAAGTTATGCTGGAGGACGATATCCAAACAAGCTATTATCAGAAAGAAAGTAGACTAAAACGTGTTGGTTTTACAGTGATTCGTGTGAACTTTTTATATATATTTATTGTGATGTATGCATATTATAATCTACATACATATATAAATTGCCCCTTCGAATGTAAGCACATAAAACTGTAAAAATGATGAAATTGTAACGAAAGTATTTTTGATGTACAGATTCAAAAAATAATGCATTTGAAATTTTGATATTTTTTCTGAAATGATAATATCCAGGTAACGTACACATTGTACGTCCGTCGGTAAAGTAGACTCTTTGTTGACGGCATTAACTACCGTTCATACAGCAGTTTACAAAACACGTTTATAATTTACGATGTTTACACACAGCAAGCGTGTCTAACGATTATCTAACAATATTAATCAACGGTACGTAAAAGCATCGTACTACATCCGACGCATAAAGAAAATGAAAATCGAGGCTTTGCTTGTTTACGGTGCCGATTGCATAATAGACAATTTATTCCTCAAAAAAGTAACAATTGCAATTTCATGTAACCTAATTGTATAAAAACGAGCCAATGTAAACAAGAAAAGTGCGGTCTTATAACCTTAGCAAAGTCAAATATAAAAAAATGTTTGTCGTTACATACCTCGAAGAAGCCTGGAAAGCAGCGAAGAATTTCAAAAACATGTCTTCCTGTGTTCAAGACAAACTCCTTTCCATAGACCCGCCATGCAACGACAGGATCTGTCACGTCTGCACGCTTGAAATCGATCCACTAAAACTTAACCTATCGGCATCGATCCCGGTCAAAGCAAACATTCGAACAGGTGCCACGATGGATATTTATTTTCGCGAGAAAAACTAGCCGGAGGATCTTCCAATGGAATACGATTTTTAAATTCGATCTCTTTTTATCGAGGCGATAAAAGAAACAATTTACGTAACACGGGAGTAAATCTAATCCGGAACAATAATTCGAAAATAGTACGAAAAGTTTATTCTTGAAACCGTAGAGACAATATGATGCGCGCAAACATTGTCCCGTTTCGGCCAGTTTCGGCTACGTGCTCTTCCGTCGCCACTTTCACCGAAACCTGTAAAGGTAAGAATCGTGTTGAAAGTACGGTGCTTATACATAGAATAGAATCGATGAAAGCCGATGGGCTATTGTGAATCGTTCTTCGTAATAAAAAGTATTAGATACTCCAATACTGTTTGGTTCGTAAGTCGTAGGGTCGAGGAAGGGGTCTTCGAGCGTGGCCAGTTACGGTCCTGGTGTTAGTTGAGGACTGCGGTCGAACGGCGGCGCATGGGTCGGATTCCCGTCAAGACACGAGGCTTTGCACGTTTTCACGACGCTTCGACTGTCTACGTCCGTGACCCGTGGCCAAGTCAGCACTTGATCATGATCCGATCAGTACCAGCTGACTTGTTCGTCAGGATGTCGGTGTGTGTTTTGTTGTGGTCGCGTTTCTGAGAAGACTCGTCCGTATTTCTCTCGGTAGTGTATAAATCGTAAATAGATAACGTGCGCAGCCGATACGCGGCACCGAGGTGAACGCAAGCGACACGCGAAGGTGAAGCATAAATGCGCTATGCGCGATGGAATGTGCGGTAGTGGTGAGAGTTGTGATGGTGTTTTGAAAGGACACGTTTATCCACGTGGAACGTGGTCCCAGTTTTCGTCGTGACTCGTGACTCGACGAGACTAGCAGTCGAACGCGAACTAAAGAAAGGAGGAAGAAAGAAAGAAACGAAGGAAGGAAGGAAGGAAGAGGTAGACGATACAGGAGAGGACACTTGAGCCGACGGCGGAGCGTGGAGACAGAGAGAGAAAAAGAAAGAGCGACGGAATGGGAACGAGGGAGACGGAAAAGGCGACGAGCGAAGAGAGAGGGAAAAAAGATAGAATAAAGACGCCGAGCGACTCTTGTTTGATCGCGAAAACACGTGGGGAACGACGCGGGAGAGGGTTTTCCTTGTAAACCAAGTTTTCTCGACCGATAATGGGAGGACATGGCAGAGAATACCCGTGTCTTGACGATCGATCGTTCCCCAGCATGACGAAGGTGCACGAGAAACGTTGGAAAACGGCATCCTATCGCACGAATACGCGCAAACGGTAAACGATGCTGCGCATACGAGCGTATAAAGTTTCATATGGTGGCGGTAGTGCGTGTGTTTGTTTCTCACGGCATAGCCCGTCGGCCGTCGGTGACCGGAAAACAAACGGCCGAGGTCGAGGACGAAGTCCCTGATGTAAAACGTGTTGCGATCAATGCAATAAACAAACGCCCTGGCAGGAACGTGTCTGACACGACGCTTTTACCCTCTTGCTGCCTCTGGCGCGTGACGTAATCCATTCAAGCGCTTACTACGCAATACGGGACGCGGGCAGCTAGCTCTCTTTGTCTCTTGTGTTCTCGCTCGCGCTCACGCTCTCGCTCTTTTCTCCCTCCTTCTCGATCCAACCCTTCTTTTTCTTGCCTCTCGATAATGGCGACGCAAGAAACTCTTTCGTCGTCGTTGTCGTTGTCGTTGCTGTTGCCGTGCATTGCGCAATTATAGTTGTCTCTAGTGTTTCTTGTTGCTCTTACGAAACCCGTGTTCGTCTTTTCTTTCTTGCACGTGTCTTCCCTTTTCTCGTTCTGTTTTTCTCCGAGCTGTCAACGCTGTCTATCCTTTCGGTACACATATCGAGAAATGCTCCGATTGCTCGAGATCGCACGAAATTTCACGCGAGACCACCCTTTCTCTTTTACCCTTCCTCTCCGTCGCGTCGCTCGAGTTTTCTTACCGTTCGCGTCAATTACGAGTTTCTCGCCACCGAATGTCTAGTATCGCCGCGTTACACGTTACACGTCTCGAAACGTGTCGCCCGTGTAAATATCGTGGGTCGTGTATGAAAAGATACTCTCGAGGCGCGCGAACAGGTACATTGCTAGCTCGAGTTGCGTGTAGCGGACATGTGGCTCGTCTTGTTTCTCGTTGACGCGTCGTTTCTCCGCGTAACGAAATATTGGCCAAAGTTCCTCGAAACGCGTTACGATAAACACATACCGTCGGTTTTCCCGGAAACTAGGATTACATCGCGTCACGCGTATCTAACAACCTGTTCGAAGCTGACGTACAAAGTAAATAAACAACGCGTGGTCCGCTCATAGGCAATAACACGCCGGGGATTCTTTCCTTTTTTTCTTGTGTTTACGGCATTAACTGCGCGTCGGAACAACGCGAATCATCGTGTTCGCCGAACACGCGTTGGAGCGCGCGCGCTCGTAAACTCTTTGTCCTAAATAATCCCTCGAGCGAAGTTGAGGAAAAGGACGGAATTTCGTGCGCGTCGGGAGACCACGAGTTGCTTGCTTGCTTGCTTGCTTGCTTGCTTGCGTATCTTGTGAAATGCCCGGGCTGTGAAGCCTTGAAAACGTTCCGGCTAAGCGACGGAGAAAAACAGAATTAGTGTGTTGCGTGTTTTGTAATCGTCGGCTATGACCACATCGACCATACCGAGTCTGGCCTCGTGATCTATAACGTTTTTCGTTTTCTTTGCTTGTTTCATTTACGCAGTGATTTTGGACTATCGGCATGCCGAGTAATGTGGGACACGGCAGTGGTGCTCGAGTAGTGATTGTGTTATCGACGTGTCATCATCGCGGCTCGAATCCACTTCGCAGGTTGGAATGTACTACGTACCTATGAGACACGTAAGTATTTGCGCGTCAAAGTTTGAACACGTTCTAGAACCGATTTCAAACACGCTTACTGCGATAATTGCGCGCAATAAGCAACCGTGCTTTTAAAATTCCCTAGGTCGACGGATATGTGTGTACAGATAAAGTTAATATCGCGTCAGGAAATTTCTTGAAAAAGCCAATTAGTTATCGCTTTAACGTAAACTTTGCAAACTCGCGAAATATACGGTGTAAAAATAGTCGAATTAGTCGACGATTATTTTTGTCGAAAATAGTGCGTAAACGACGCAGGAGAATATTATGGGTTGTTTCGAATTATTTCATCATACTTTAAACAGTATAATGTACAATCTATACATCGTATGAAGCTAAAGTTAACGCCGCATATATTAGGCTAGCGATAATAATAAACGAGCGGGAATATCACGATACGAACAATACCGGTATTCGCCTCAATAAAAAAGAAAGTTTGTTAAGTTTTGCTTGTGCAATGCCGCGAGTTTGACGATTCGTCTAGAATACGTTACAGTTTCGCAATATTCCCCTTGTGTTTTACAATTTACATAGTTATTGTTGGCTCGGCTAGAAGAATGTTGTTTCGTGCCTACGCGAAAAATATACATATCTTCTATCGCACGCTAGCAAGGAAATGTTCGGTGTTGACTTTGCAACGCTTCTTTTGCGTATCGCTTCAACTATGTTTTGTCTACTTCGGTACCGACAGAATTCTCGCTCGCGGAGAGGAATTCACGCTGCTATCTGCCACGTGCGTAGAAACATTGCCGTGACATTTGATTACTAGGAAGCGATTGAACGCAAATAATTACCTCGTTCTAATGCAACGTGTTCTCTCTCTCTCTCTCTCTCTCTCTCTCTCTCTCTCTCTCTCTCT